>NC_087214.1:28569330-28586830 GCF_015104395.2 Macrobrachium nipponense
ATATTCTTTACTTCTGGAGATTAAAGGGAAGGGACAAATATCGTTTTTGCTTTTTCCTTGGTATTATCTCTCGGTCCATAGAACGACTTCCTCGCTCGCGAAATTTCTTTCTCAATGAAGTGAGGGGGATATCTGAGACTTCTAAAAGTAGCCGTGAGTGTTTTAAGTTCACCGTCTATATATTCGGAGTCGCAAATTCTGAATGCGCGTAAAGCAAAATTCATGATAACGTTACTTTTTATTTCGTTTGAGTGAAAGAATAAAAGTGGACATAACTCTCGGAATTGGTATGATTTCCGGTAACGTTATTATGAATTTGCTTTACGCGCATTCAGAATTTGCGACTCCGAATATATAGACGGTGAACTTAAACACATCACGGCTACTTTTTAGAAGTCTCAGATATCTCGTGATAGAGAGTTTTTCCCTATTATTATTATTATTATTATTATTATTATTATTATTATTATTATTATTATTATTATTATTATTCAAACAACCCTGTTCAAATGAAGAAGCCCATCGCGGGGACACTGACATGAAATTGAAGCTTCCAAAGAATATTAAAGTGTTCATTTGAAAGAAGTAACAGAAAGCAGCCATAGAACATACAGGAACACGAGATCAGTTATTAGAGAAGAAAAAATGAACTGAAAAATAAATAACTGCAGCTAGGGGCCACGGAAGGGATCCTGCAAAGAACCTCCCGTAATAATGCCTACAGTGCCACCGCGTGAGGTGCAATGATGTACTACCCTCATACGGGATGGAGACATAACAATGATGATGCTGATCTACAAAATTTACCGGAAAATAAGTTCATTTCACAAAGTCTTGACAGAAACAGATCTTCAGAGCAACAAAACTCTAAATCCAGGACAGAGGCGCCTGGATATCGTCCTCCTGTCTCCGTCCCAAATATCGAGCCAGACAGTCAACTGGACGGGAAGTGAAGGTTGAAACCTCCTACAGACAGAGAGAGGCATTGCCAGTCCCTATCGGTACAAGACTAAAAAAGAAAAAAAAATCTCGAAAACATTTTCAACTTAGAATGTTCTGTTTTGAAAATGACTCCTGGCCTCTCAAGAGGAATTATAGACTGAAATTCCCCTTAGGTATGAGGTATTTCCGAACTATACTGAATTCGATATTAATCGTATTTGTGGTTTAATGTACTGGATATGAACGAGTTAAGCGCGTGACAAAAATCTCTCTCTCTCTCTCTCTCTTGCAATCATTCCACCCGGTAAAAAAAAAGTACGATTAATATTGAACCACGAAATCATCTTCGATCATCAGCAAATACCTGTATAAGTACAAACACCCCTGCATCCAAATATAAGTCAGGTTACTTTACTTCCTTAATGTATACTTATCACTACAGCTGCATCAAGTGGACGCGAAGACATAATACCCGGCAAATAATGCCTTGTTCTGACCTACTTCCCAAGGCGTTCATGACCTCATTAGGCGTCGTCTTGATTTATCAGAGGTGTCGACGCCTGGCAGAAGGAAATGGGTTTCTCTCTTTATGTACGGTTTTCTCTGGTATAAGCCTCTCTCTCTCTCTCTCTCTCTCTCTCTCTCTCTCTCTCTCTCTGAAGCCAACACAACTATTTACTAGATTAATTTTTGAAAATAAGGCGTAAAACTAATCACTGGATGGCATATTCTGCCAAGACAGCGAAACGAGGGAGTCGGAGTGGTTGGACAGCAAAATCTTGAGCTCCAGAAACTATACGAGATGAAGTATAAGGGTCTAAAAGTGGAATTGGGTCAAATTCCCACATTTGCATTAAGAAGAGTTAGAGAGGCTAGACATTGAAGAAAGGTGAAAAAAATGTAAAGTAAAAGGCTAGTGGGCGCAGCTGGGGGCCTGAGGGACGCCGCTAACACGAGACTGCAACTCTCTCCGTAGGACACTTACGTAGCTTCAACTGTCCAGACTGAGAAATAAAACGAATGTTCAGTCCAATCTAAAACAGGTCTAAAACCTGTCAATTAGCAAGAGAGGCCTCATCCTTGCAGACAATTAGTAGGCCTTATTAAAGAGACTTAGACTAAACACTCTATTAATGAACTGTTTAGACGTCACCTACTCGGATACTGTTTAATTTAACAGAGCAGTGGACATTGATGTCAGTTAGATCCACGATAAACACGAACGAGTACTTGATATGCATTCGCTTAAAAAACAATGTGCTGCATTATACCATTCAACTTACACATTATAATCATTAGCTTAACACAAGCACAGTGTGCATTAACAATGAGGGAACGGTCATTCACAGGTGGTGAAAACATATAATTCCTATTAATGAGCCTTTAAGAGGAAATTAAGTATAGAAAACAGAAAAGTACATTGATTTCAAATGCTAAGGACGGCCTCAGGAGCAAGAGCCCGTGCTGGCAAGCCTGTTTTATTATATCAACATTAGTTTGAAATCCATCCTATGGATGGATTTCAAAAACAGTAGGCTTATATACAAAAGCAACAAAATTAGTCACAGGAGGGTATTAGAAGGTGCACTCATCAGAGAGATTAAAGTAATAGAAGGAAACAAAGGTTTTACCTCAGAAGATCCCATAAGCCGAGCTTTGATATTAAAAGAAGCTAAGATTGACCCTGCTGACCTGGAGATTAGGTTTCCTGCCCAACAGACTTTTGGTGACCACACCCTTACCTCAAGGATTAATCCCATTGACCATCAGCTCAGGATATCAGAGCGACAAGAGGGGATTGGCAACTCTCAAGGAAACCAGAACAGCCATCACATAAATGACAGCTCAACGAGAAGAAGTTCCAGAAGACTGCTGGGCCTTACCCAGCTAACATCCAAAAACATCTCTTGAAAAATGGGCCAGAATAGGGCTGAAAGTACTCTAGTGTGTAGTAAAACTAAATGTAAATACTTAGAAGTAAATAAGTTACAAAGTGATTTTGTGGGTTTCTTTTTCAATAATAATAATAATAATGATAATGATAATAATAATAATAATATTCTCGCAACAGCTACTTTGTATATGCAAATTATGATAGAAAACCGAATACAAATTTTTCCTTCTTGTAACAACCAAAGTATTTGATAAGTTTTTTCCAAGAACATAATACAATATGAACCGTGGATCATGGTCGACTTTTCATAAAAAAAAAATCACCACAATCTATCTGGAAATTTTGGCTTAATGCTTTCCAGAGAGAGAGAGAGAGAGAGAGAGAGAGAGAGAGAGAGAGAGAGAGAGAGAGAGAGAGAGAGAGAGAGACGTACCAAGTAAATTCAATTTTGACGACTGAGGACTCCAATCGGATCCCACATTTTCATCGATTGAAAAAAAAAAGATACTAACGGTAGCTACTTTCCACTGAAGGCCTCTGGTTACGAATTGAATTTTTTAACGAAAATATTATTCATGTGAATTAAATGAATTCGTACGATTCTCATAAAATGACGAAACTGACTCGAAATATTTGAGTGAACAATCTGTTGAATGAAATCAAAATATTTGGAAATGAATAAAGATTTACCCAAAGCCTGAACTAAAGACACCATTTTGTTGTCCAGTCCATGAAGAGGTCATAGAGACGAGGTTTGTCTGTGAGGAAACAAAAGACGGAGGACACACGATGACGCCAGACCTTCTCTGACCGCGAACAAACAGCTAATGACATCATCTCCAGTCATAGCAGGAAAAGGATGGAAATTCATTTGGTTCAACTCCACTGACCAAATCCCTGCTTGCATCTGACCCCTTCAGGTCTGTTGCAAGTTTTATAGATATTCCTCTCCCCCCATTTTTTTTTTCTCTTTTTTTTTAAGAAATGGGTGTTAGCTACACCCTTTGCCTTCCTCTCAGGGCTTGGAACTTGCATTAGAGCATGATGCGCTTAGACAAGACTATATTATTGGAACTAAACCTATTCCAGGGAATACCTTCGCTTGTTTGAATACCATTACGTACAAAAGATGCGTCATTCCTTTTAGATCACATTAAGAGAGAGACGACATTCCAGTCGACACGATGCGTTTTTCACCTTTCTGAAAAAGACAAACATCTAACTCACGTGTTTATGTGTGGTTGAATGTTAACGTTTCTCTCTGCCGCTGCTTCAAAGCAAACACGACTGCAGATGCTCCTCAGCATTTGCATAAGAATTTGTATACAACTGGAGGCTGAGATTCCAGGATTCATGAATCCTGGAGCCTTTAACGGCGAAGAAGAAAAACAAACATCAGCAGAGACGCAGCGTCAAGCGAAGGATTCGAATATCCTTCCATGCCACTGATCCTGCACTCTGACGACCCTCCTCAGTCATACAAATCCCCACGAGTTTCTGATTTAACGAAGTTTCAAGCTAAAAGGCATCAGACAGTGAAAGGAGGGAGTTTTAGAGAGGTTGGACAGCAGGATAAAGAGTTCAAGAAAATAGAGGAAATTAAGTTCAAGGAACTAAAAAATGGGAGAAAATCCCTCAGTTGTATTAAAGAGTGATAGTCAGAGAGGCTGGGCAGCAAGACTGAAGGGAGGAAGCGGGAATGGAGGTAAAGTAAAAGGCTAAAATGTGGCTTAACAAAGGTAATGACACTACCAAAAGTAGATTAGTGAGATCACTCATTGATGACCAGATTCGGTTAAAAAAAAAAGGTACTAATATTTCAAAATTTTGTTGAATTAGACAATTTCAGAAGAATAGAAGCTGAGAAAAAGGAAGTTTGTAATTGTTAGTAAATCTTACAGTTAATAAAACAAAAACGTTTCTTACGAAAGCACTCATTACTAAAACTACAAAAGCCTATACAGACCTCCTCATTCATTACAAAATTAAGCAGATTTAACGTCAAGCACTGGCATACAGAGTTCCTCGCGAGAATAAACAGAACACAGACAGTGGACGTACTGACACAGGAACTGAAACATGATACCCCATAAAGTGGCAAATACTGTGAACGCTTTCTGATAAATAAACAAGCAAACAAACATACTTTATAAACATCCGCAGAGCATCTGCCTCATCCATAAGAAATTCTGGTTCACTTCCTCTGGGAAAGAGCCACGAAATCCTCGGAGGTTCTCCTTCGAAGACAAAACAGCGGAAGGCGTCGCATAAAGCGGCCGTTATGGGCCTTTGGGGCCATTGTGGGCCACCAAGAGGACCTGAGGAGGATCAGGAGGGCGAAGAAAGAAGGAAACAGGAGGCGGTCGTGAACGAAATTCGTAAGCAGAACAAGTTTCAAATAAAAGACGAACAAACTGGACACACTTTGGAATGGAGCTATAAGAAGTAAAAAAGTTTCTTCAAAATAAATTAAGCTTTCTGTCTCTAAGATGAAAGGAAGAGGAGGGAGAGAGAAAAGACTAGTGGCTGATGGCCGCCACACATAATGGCCACTATTTTCTAGAGGAAGACATTAGTTTGACTCGGCAGGCAGACCCTAGACCTAGTGGTCTTTGCACCTAATGGTAAAAATTTCAGTCAGCGACCGCAAGTGGAGAACTAACCTTTGGAATGTGCTGGATAATCGTATAAAGCACTAGTTATTACTTCCAAGAAGTCGATGACTTGTATTAAACTTATTGATGATGTGTGCAGTAACTTATAGAAATGTTTATGGCATGTTTTACTGTAGTAAGGAAGTACTTTGAGTCTAGACAAGTCTGTCAACAACTGTCTGTTCATCTTTTCTAGGACCCACCTCTTCATTTACAGGACACCCCCCTCTTTTTCCAGGATCGACCCTCCTCTTCCAGCACCGACCCCTCTTCTTCCAGCACTAACCCCTTCTTTTCCAAGATCAACAATTTCTTTTCCAGAGCCCACCCCTCCTTTTCCACCCCAGCCCCACAGAAAACTGCTTCCTTGGGCAATTCATTCCTGTTTCCTAAAATATTGTGGGATTTTCTGTTCCACTTGGAGGCTGAGACTGTCCCTTCAACATGGCTTCTAAATCGGACGGAACTCTTCTCTTGGGTGCCTCGTTGTTGTCAGCAATACAAACCCGACCCCCTCATCTGAAACTGCTGGCAGAATGTCCACCGCCATCCATATTGGATTTTATTAAAAAAAACCCTCTCCTCCTCCCCCTTCCTCCTACCATCACCCTTCCTAACCCACAACCTCCTCCCCCTTCCTCTTCGAGGCGGAAATATTGAGGAATTTCGAAGGAATGCTCCGCTCTGTAGTATGGGAAGCTGCCTTTGGACTAAATATGACAATATTGGACGATTTAATTTTTTCTCGATTATAGTCATGACAGTTTCTGCCAGAAATTTATAGAAGTAGTTCGAGTGGAGTTTAAATCTATAATTCATTCATGTACTTATGTCTTCATGATTTTTATTTTTTCTTTGAGGCATACAATTGCTTACTGAGGCCACATATACAGCAGAGTTTAAGAATGAATCTTATATTACTCTCCATATTTTATTCTAGAATTTCCTATCATATATACATTATACATTAGCTCCCTAATTATAGTCCAGATGTATTGTAACTCGACCCTCTAAGCATACCAGAATAATAATGACCTGTTTCATAAGAACGAAGGATGAAATTAATATATTGCTTAATCTCTTTCTGGATTACAAACATAAATCGGTTCGTTTCAATGAATACTAAGAAAGGGAGATCACGCATTTTTTTTTGTTTTTTTTTTTATTTTGTGCTGTAAAATTTACCTTCCAACGACGAAGGGAAACGCCGATTAAATCTTCACAAGACATTTGATTCGGAATTACCCAAAGACAAAACTAAATGAGAGAGAGAGAGAGAGAGAGAGAGACGAGAGAGAGAGAGAGAGAGAGAGAGAGAATCTGAAAACATATGCAACCAAAATGCTATCATATAATGATCGAAAACCTCATTTAGGTGACAAACCTAGTAAGAGCTACTGATCCTCTTGATAAAAAAGATCAGTCAGTGATGATGAAAAGATTCTCCTTTTCATAGTAAAGGAAAATTCGAAAAAAAAAAACGGGAATAAAATGGAATGTCTATGTTGGCAGAATGAGTTCTAAAGAAGGAAATGAAGTCACAAGGTTGAACAGGATGGAGACTGACACTTGGGAGGATTATTTTGACACCGTTACCTTGCAAGGGAGAGGGGAGGGAGAGGCGGAAGGAGAGGGGAAAGAGAGCCCACCTCCCCCCGCCCCTCCAAAGAAAAAAGTTGACCATCAAGAAAGAAGTGACAATGGAAAGAGGCTTATAAGACATGGTCCTTGAAGTTTATGCAATCAGCTGTTTAACCAAAATTGACAGTCAGCTGTTTAACTTAAAATGAAAATCAGCAGTTTTAATTAAAGCTGACAGTCTGATGTTCAACTTGAAATGATAATCAGCTGTTAACTAAAGATGAAATCAGCCCTTCCTGGCCAACTCCCCCCACCCAAGCCCTATAGAATTCATCTAGTTCACAAATGGAGAACCCAAGTTCGATTCCTGAACCGGACGGAGGGTGGGAGGCGGGCGGGGGGGGGGGGATGTTGATTGGCGGGTTCCCTAAAATAAAGAGCGCCTTTATTGACCTAAGTAGTGAATGATGTTACCTAGCCGTTAGACGACTGTTGAGGGTGGCAGCTGGGTTGGAGAGAGAAAGGGCCTGGAAAGGGAAGACGTCAGGTTGACCGCTTCCGTCGAAATGAGTACCTCGTTGGGAGGACCTCGATGATGGTAGTCTGTCATATTCTGACTTTTCCCTTCCTGATGGACAATATCCAGGAGAGAGGAAAGATAAACTAAAGTTGTTTATTTAGGAGGAAAATGGGAAAAGAATTCGTGGCCCCAATCACTACAACAACGACGCAGAGCAATGATACAGATATTTATCTTATGAGTAAACAAACCCGAAAACATCGCAATGTAGAATCCATTGGAGCCGCATATCAAGAGCATCAGTCTCTGCTCAGACTTAATTTAATGAATGGTGTATGCATATATTAATATATATATATATATATATATATATATATATAATATATATAATAATAATATATATAAATTTATAATATATAGATATATATATATATATATATACATATATATATCATTTATATAAAAATATATATATTATATATAATATATATATTCTTTGGCATGAGGATAAAAAAATTCTCTCTCTCTCTCTCTCTCTCTCTCTCTCTCTCTCTCTCTGATGGTGTTCCTGCTATTTTGTTAAAGAAAGTAGTTCATTCTATCGCAAAGCCACTTCCAATATTATTAAGACAATGTGAAAATACAGGCATGATTTATGATGAGCACAAATTAGCATATATTACCCCTACATTCAAAAGTGGATCAAGACTAGAGGCAAGTAATTATAGGCCTGTGAGTCTAACATCACATATTATGAAAGTGTATGAAAGGGTAATGAAGAAAAAATATTATGAAACATTTAATAAAATATCTGTTTATTAAAGGACAACATGGTTTCGTACCCGGAAAAAAGTACACAAACCCAATTGTTAGTCCACCGTGAAAACATATACAAAAATATGAAAAGCGGAAATGAAACAGATGTGGTTTATCTAGACTTTGCAAAAGCTTTTGACAAGGTAGACCATAATTTATTAGCGAAGAAAATTAGAAAACATAATATAGTGGATAAAGTAGGAAGATGGTTAAAAGAATTTTTACACAACAGAAAATCAGATAGTTATTGCAAACGATGAGAAAATCGGATGAAGCTAAGGTAATTTCCGGTCGTGTCCACAAGGTACGGTGTTAGCTGCAATACTGTTTGTTATTATGATTGAAGACATAGACAGTAATGTAAGGATTCGGTAGTGAGTAGTTTCGCTGATGACACAAGCATAAGTAGAGAAATTACTTGTGATGAAGATAGGAGCGCGCTACAGAGAGACCTTAACAAAGTATATGACTGGCCAGAGGTAAATAGGATGGTATTTAACTCTGATAAATTTGAATCAATAAACTATGGAGACACAGAAGGAAAGCTATATGCATATAGGGGACCTAATAATGAGACAATCACAAATAAGGAAGCAGTTAAAGACCTTGGTGTGATGATGAATAGGAACATGTTGTGCAATGATCAAATAGCAATTCTATTGGCAAAATGTAAAGCAAAAATGGAATGTTGTTACGGCACTTCAAAAACAAGAAAAGCTGAACACATGATTATGCTTTATAAAACATGTGTTCGTAGTCCACTTGAATATTGCAATATGATATGGTACCCACACTATCAAAAGGATATTGCACAAATAGAGAGTGTACAAAGGTCCTTTACAGCTAGAATAGAAGAAGTTAAGGACCTTGACTACTGGGAAAGACTACAATCTTTAAAATTATATAGTCTAGAAAGGAGAAGAGAACGCTACATGATAATTCAGGCATGGAAACAGATAGAAGGAATAGCCGAAAACATCATGGAGCTAAAAATATCAGAAAGAGCAAGCAGAGGTAGATTAATAGTGCCCAAAACTATACCAGGAAGAATAAGGAAAGCACACAGGACATTAATCCACAACGCACCAGCATCGATAATGCAGCGTCTATTCAATGCATTGCCAGCTCACCTGAGGAATATAACAGGAGTGAGCGGAGATGTGTTTAAGAATAAGCTCGACAAATATGTAAACTGCATCCCAGACCATCCAAGATTGGAAGATGCAAAATATTCCGGAAGATGTACTAGCAACTCTCTGGTAGACATTAGAGGTGCCTCACACTGAGGGACCTGGGGCAACCCGAACAAGAGGTAAGGTCTGTAAGCTAAGGTAAGGTCTCTCTCTCCAGTCACCTATGTAGGGATGATCACCTTTCCTTTTATTATTCTCTGCCTAAAAACTTAATGAATTAAATATATTTGTTAAGATCGATTTTCAAAAGGTTAAACATGGTCCTTCAAAAATCGCGACAAAGCCTTTTACCTCCCTTTGGAAAAGAACAAAAGTGAGAGAGAGAGAGAGAGAGAGAGAGAGAGAGAGAGGAGAGAGAGAGAGAGAGAGAGAGAATAAACTCATATTAGACTTCTTGATAGGTTCTACGTCATCAAGGTGACAAACCTTGCAATGACAAACCAGACATTGACGAAGATTTCTGCCCTTAAGTATAAAAAGAAAAATTTACCATCGACTGTGTAAAATCCCCATTACACCTGGGGGAATGGATAAAAAAGAAAAGAAAAAACGAAAAAAAATTATCTGCTCTTGAATCAAGCAACTCGATCTTTTTCACGATATAAAAATCAAAAAAAAGAGAGGGGAGCGAAGGAGAAAGGGAGAGGCAGAATAAAACCAATTTTGATGATCCGAATGTCACGAGAGAGAGAGAGAGAGAGAGAGAGAGAGAGAGAGAGAGAGAGAGAGATCCAATCGGATCCACCGTTTTTTCTTCTTCCTTCGATAAAATCGGACAGGAATTTCCCATCGCTCGTTATCCTCGCCTCTCTTCAATACAGAAGTCAGATTTTCCCTAAAAGCCTAATGCAAAATTAAAAGCATTCATAAAGATCTACAGGTTGAAACAAAATGAAATTCCAGAGATCTTGAATAACTTCCGACATCAAAAGCTGTATCACTGTATCCATCCGAGGGAAGATTTCATTGTTCAACAGAAGAGCGCAATTTACATGCAGTAAAACAGAACTTTAAAAGTCAACCTTTTTTCCGAGAGAGAGAGAGAGAGAGAGAGAGAGAGAGAGAGAGAGAGAGAGAGAGATTACTTACGAGACAGTGACAAGAGGGAGTTGGAGAGGTTAGACAGCAAGATAAAAGATCCAGAGAAGGTGAAACTTGGAGAACTTCCACAACAAATCGTAATAGAAAACGACTCTTGAAGTCTGGAAATAATGAATGAAATGAAGGCATCTTGGCCATCAATGAAACTGTCTTCTTCTATCATTCAACGAACGCAATATAGCTTCTTTCTTTCACTTACTGAGAGAATAAATCAACTATCGAGGGAAACAGCGGCTGGAAAGAGATTAAGGGAGAATAAGAGGCTCATCACCAGAGGCTCCATCCAGACAGGACCTGGAATGATAATGAGTGTACTCATTCATGATCACAATTATTACATATTCGCTCCTCATCATAATTAATTTGGGGGGGAGGGGGGTTGAAGATCACAAGGGGGGAGGGGAGGGGGAGAAGCGTTTGATCTCGTTCCCTATCAACCATTAACCAAAGTCGTTAAATATGATGATTATACGATCTCTCTCTCTCTCTCTGTGTAGTGGTGGAATCTTCTGGTAAACACAGCTCTCAAAAGTGCACAGAAATCAGAACATTATCTCTCTCTCTCTCTCTCATTACTTCCACAAGAGCTGCTTACCTCAAGGCGTCTGCGTGGAAATGATCACATTAGACATAACAGAGATTAGTTTCCTTTCGTTGTTTGGATTCGGGATTCAATCTTCAATATGTTTACACGAGCCGAGGAGAGAGAGAGAGAGAGAGAGAGAGAGGAGAGAGCCAAATCCTCCTACATCTCGGCCAAGGTGGCTTTAAGAAGATCAGAATTTCGGACTGAAAGCGTCAAGACCTCTATTTCAGGTTTAATCTGTTAGGTCTTGTGTTACAATAATCTTTCTTTTATTAATTAAGACTGACGATGAATAGGAGGATAATCTCTCTAGTTCTTTTATCCCGACTTAAAAATGACTTAACATTGGATTAAATGGATTTAAGGAAGCCAATAATGAGGGAGAGATATCGAAGGCTGGATGGAGAAACCAAGATGAGCTATGCAACTGCTATTGCAATATGATCCTTGCGACGTCTGAGAATGAAGACTTTGTGCTTGTAAAATTCAATCTGCTATCTACTTGAGCTCCCTCTACCCACCACTCACAACTCAAAAGTTATAATAACAAAATACCATAAAAATAAGCCACGATATATCCTCTAGTTCCCAAACATCAAGTCTCCGTCTGCTGGGAAAGGTCCCACTTCATCGGCTGACATCTCTCTAGATTTCCCCTTGTAACTTCTATAAATCCTAGATACTCGAGAACCGCCTTATAGGATGTGTGGCGATGGGTGTGTCTAGGCAGGGGAGGAGAAGGAAGGATTGGGACTTAGGGAAGAGAGGAAGAGGAAAACACAGGGAGGGAATATTCCTTCTTATTTCTCAGCTGAGGCAATTTGGGGAGAGTCAGAATTCGTTAGCGAGGCCTTCAACATATTTGACATGGTTGGTCTCTTTCTCTCGCTCTGTGTGTGTGTGTGTTGTTGTTGTTGTTGTTGTTTCGAGCCGTGATGAAAAACTTGCAAAAGAAAGGACTCGTTCACTTTCGGTAAAAATGTCAGAAAAGGAAAAATTCTAAATGAAATAATATAAATATTTATCTATTTCTTAACGCTAATTCAAACTGAATGATAAAACTATAATTTACCATCTTATTATAGTACAGTAACTATGATTTATAATCAATGATACTCTTGTGGCTACGAAGAAAAAATAATAAAACAGGTGACTATAGAGTGAGAAATATTCCTTGTGAAGTAACAAAAAGAAAATTCCTCTTATTATTACACCTCTTCAGATTGATAACTAGACCAATAAAAATCACATTAATGATGTCATTACAGGTTGTACACAATGAGGACCGGGTCAACAGCTATTTATGAATGGTATAAATCTCCTCTAATCAAACAATACTTATTTCTCTCTCATTTATATAGAGCTTCATTCTTCATGTCAATCTCACATCAGGTAAAAATCATGGTATCCTTTTTGCCGCTGAGAGGATAGTAACACGAAAAATCAAATCGTTTTTCAATCACTAATCTCTCTTATCTTTCATTCCTTAAAACCTCAAACTTCCTCCCACCCACTTCTTGAACTTCCTCACAAGAACAGTAATCGAGGCCTCTCCCGTCCTCCCCACAAGTGACGATCAGCTGGGAACCGTTTCCTACGAAACTGAGGAGAGAAATTGATTCTCACGAGGACTCATTAAAGGAAGAGATTGCTACAACTGCACAGGAAGACCTTCAATATTTATACCCATTTGCGCAGCTTGGTACCTCGAAATTTCAAAGGTCTGGGATCAGGTATATGTGGGAGTTATGAACAATTACGAGGCAAAATGGATGGAAATACATGAGTAATACACAAACCACTCTGAACGTCATCTCTCTCTCTCTCTCTCTCTCTCTCTCTATCATGTTTAATGGTAACATATATTGTATTTACTGAAGGTCAGTATTTTTCAGAAGTAATGCGTAAAATAACGAAATTTTGAAAACATATGACTAGACATCTTTAAGCCTTAATGAACAGTTATTCTTCTCAGATAGGTATACCTCCTCTTCTGATTCCTAGAAAATGCTTGGTGTGTGTGTGTGTGTGTGTGTGTGTGTGTGTGTGTGTGTGTGTGTGTGTGTGTGTGAGCAGAGAGAGAGAGAGAGAGAGAGAGAGAGAGAGATACCACTTATCATAATATGATTTACATAATAACAAGGACTGTTCTTATTACTATACAAACAAAAAGCAATTTCCTACTCTTGGCAGAGACCTTTAGTTTATATAATATACAAGAGAGAGAGAGAGAGAGAGACGAGATGAGAGAGAGGAGAGAGAGAGAGTTCTCAAAGCCAGTCGACTACAACCCACATGCATCTATACTAAAATCATCATCCATAATTTTTCAACAAAACTTTTAACTTTCAATTCCAACGACATCCAGGTTCTATGTATTTAGAAGTTTGTATAAGACGGTATCACACACACACACACACACACAGAAAATCAATACAAAGCCTCCCATTCATATCACGTAAGAAGCGATTCCTGATCATTACTTCATTACAACTCTCCCGCTTAGGACCGGAAGTGATCGCCTTCTGTGACAAGTGCTTCTTCCGAGTTTGACAATCGTCAGGTGTTCACATGGATTCCTTCTCTCTCTCTCTCTCTCTCTCTCTCTCTCTCTCTCTCTCTCTCTCTCTCTCTCTCTCTCTCTTTTTGCTTTTGAGTTTAATCATTCTCCGGTTATTTAAAAGTAGTCAACAGTGGCATTACTTATACATACATACATACATACACACACATATATATATATATATAATATATATATATATATATATATATATATATATATATATAGATATTATATATATATATATATGTATATGAATGTATGTATGTAAATGTATTTACACTAGATAAAATAAACTCCACAGCTATTTCGGAAAACGGAATAAGGTTTTGTACAAAATGATCTCATTTTATCGTGAAATGGAAACGGCAATTACCATTAATTACTTCCTAAATATCACCCTAAATGTTGTTGGCATTAATTACAATAATTACCTTTAGCAATTTCTATTTTTAACACGTTTCTCAAAGCGAACAGAATTTAACACCATCAAAAATTTTCTCTTGGTCACCAGCATGTAAAAGAGAGAGAGAGAGACCTTACAGACCTACAGACCTTACATCTTGTTCAGGGTTGCCCCAGGTCCCTCAGTGTGAGGCACCTCTAATGTTCTACCAGAGAGTTGCTAGTACATCTTCCGGTATATTTTGCATCTTCCAATCTTGGATGGTCTGGGATGCAGTTTAGATATTTGTCGAGCTTATTCTTAAACACATCTACGCTCACTCCTGATATATTCCTCAGATGAGCTGGCAACGCATTGAATAGGACGCTGCATTATCGATTGCTGTGCGTAGTGGATTAATGTCCTGTGTGCTTTCCTTATTTTTCCTGGTATAGTTTTGGGCACTATTAATCTACCTCTGCTTGCTCTTTCTGATATTTTTAGTTCCATGATATTTTCTGCTATTCCTTCTATCTGTTTCCATGCCTGAATTATCATGTAGCGTTCTCTTCTCCTTTCTAGACTATATAATTTTAAGAATTGTAGTCTTTCCCAGTAGTCTAGGTCCTTAACTTCTTCTATTCTAGCTGTAAAGGACCTTTGTACACTCTCTATTTGTGCAATATCCTTTTGATAGTGTGGGTACCATATCTATTGCAATATTCAAGTGGACTACGAACATATGTTTTATAAAGCATAATCATGTGTTCAGCTTTCTTGTTTTGAAGTGCCGTAACAACATTCCCATTTTTGCTTTACATTTTGCCAACAGAGTTGCTATTTGATCATTGCATAACATGTTCCTATTCATCATCACACATAGGTCTTTAACTGCTTCCTTATTTGTGATGGTCTCATTATTAGGTCCCTTATATGCATATAGCTTTCTTTCTCTGTCTCCATAATTTATTGATTCAAATTTATCAGAGTTAAATACCATCCTATTACCTCTGCCCAATCATATACTTTGTTAAGGTCTCTTTGTAGAGCGTTCCTATCTTCATCACAAGTAATTTCTCTACTTATTCTTGTGTCATCTGCGAAACTACTCACTACCGAATCCTTACATTATTGTCTATGTCTTCAATCATAATAACAAACAGTATTGCAGCTAACACCGTACCTTGCGGCACACCGGATATTACCTTGGCTTCATCCGATTTCTCGTCGTTTGCAATAACTATCTCTTTTCGTTGTGTAAAAATTCTTTTAACCATCTTCCTACTTTATCCACGATATTGTGTTTTCTAATTTTTTTCGCTAATATATTATGGTCTACTTTATCAAAAGCTTTTGCAAAGTCTAAATAAACCACATCTGTTTCATTTCCGCTTTTCATATTTTTGAATGTTCTCACGGTGGACTAACAGTTGGGTTTGTGTACTTTTTTTCCGGGTACGAAACCATGTTGTCCTTTATTAAACAATTATTATTTTTTATTAAATGTTTCATAATATTTTTCTTCATTACCCTTTCATACACTTTCATAATATGTGATGTTTAGACTCACAGGCCTATAATTACTTGCCTCTAGTCTTGATCCACTTTTGAAATTAGGGGTAATATATGCTAATTGTGCTCATCATATATCATTGCCTGTATCTACACTTTGTCTTTAATAATATTGCAAGTGGCTTTGCGATAGAATGAACTACTTTCTTTAACAAAATAGCAGGAATTCCATCAGGCCCTGCAGCAGCTCCATTTTTAATTTCATTAATAAGCCCCTGCACAATATCAGCTTCATTAATATCTATGTCAGCTAAATTATTCCACTATTTTCATCCCTTACTTCTATATCATTATCTTCATTATCTATTCTACGGGGTGAATTCTCTCTTATTATCGTTCTGCCAGAATGTTGCAAATTTCCTTTTTTTCATTCGTTAATCTCCCTTCAATTCTCAGAGGGCCTATTTCTATTCTTCTTTTATTCATCTTCTTCGCATAGAGTATAATAGTTTGGGGTTTTGTTTGATATTTAATAGGGTTTTTTCTTCCAAGTCCCGTTTTTTCATTTTCTTTTGATTGTATAATCTTTGTTCTGCATTTTCTATCTTACTTTTTAGTTCTATAACTTTCCATGCATTTTTTTCTTTTGCAAGACCTTTTTTCCACTTTCTGATTTTCTGGAACAAGATCCTTCTGTCTCTTGGTATGCATGAATGATGTTTACTTTTCTTCTTCGGTATATATTTTTCACTATTTTCTCCAATATTTTATATATAATCTCCGTATTTACCCTTATGTCATCACTTACGAAAATGTTATCCCAATCTTTGTTTAATTCTTCATTAATTTCTGACCATTTTATATTTTTAACTGTAGAAGTTGTATTTTCCATATCCTTCCCACTTTTTCATTTCTTGCTTATCTCTATTTTCACTTGCTTTTGGAATGAACTGTTAATTCTATGACATTATGGTCTGAAATCCTCTCGCATTATAAACTATTATTTCTTTAACATAATTCATCTCGTTCACAAAAATACTAGGTCTAAAGTATTTTCCTTTCTTGTTGGCAGGTGATTTATTTGTTGAATGTTGTATTCTAGTAGCATATCTAATAGCTTTTCAAATTGCCTCTTATCTTCTGCACTACTATTACTCTCATTTTTTATATGTATCAAGTACAACCACAATCTCCTATTCGTTCTTTCCATTCTACGAAAGGAAAGTTGAAGTCACCAGATAGGAGAATAGTCCAGTCCTTGTGATTTCTACATATATCATCCAATTTTTCAATTATTAAGTCAAACTCTTTAGTATTAGGAGGTCTCTATATTACTATGTTCATCAATTTTCAGATTCAAATTCTTACGCTATTAGTTCACATTCTGAGTTACTATATTTCTCATATATTTTTCCTTGTTTTTTGTCTTTCCCATATATTGCGGTTCCCCCTTGATTCCTATTTTTTCTATCTGATCTATAAGTTTGGAACCCTTTATTTGATCATCATTCCCAGTCTCTTGGGGAATACCAGGTTTCACTTATATTCATTATATCTATTTTCTTTTCATTTTGGGTAGACTTCTTCTAAGTACTCTATTTTTCTTTTTGAGTTACTCGTAACTAAACCCTGCGCATTCATCACTATGATGGTTTGCGTGTTTTTTCTCCTTATTTTAATACTGGTAGTAATAATGATTTTCCCATGTCTCTTTCCTGTTCTGGTATGTTGTTCTTTTTTTCATTTCCAGAAATTC
>NC_087214.1:28591830-28610929 GCF_015104395.2 Macrobrachium nipponense
AAAATATATATCTTGCAGAGTCGCCATTAAAGGTCCGATCCTTCGATGCCCTAAACTTCCAGAAATCTAGAAGTTCAAGTGATAACAAAAATATTAAATTTAAAACTATAATATTACCAAAAGCAACAGGTCTATTAGGCCTATACAAAACCATTAAAAAAACTCGCTTTAAGATTATCAACAATAAAAAAAAAAACCCATGGTTTTATATTCCACGCATACAACACAAGCCTAGAACCGTCCATTATGCACATAACATCAACCAATTAAAAAACTAAATAGAACACGGAATTTTTAAAACAGGAGTCTAGGGATATTTAAACGTAAAATCTTTCCTTAAGCCAAACACCCAGGCATTCCCTCTTCCACCACTGGTGACCAACAGCTTTAAAAGCTTCCACTGACTCCTCTCCCTCAAAAATCATTGTGGTTCTCCTCTTTATAAAGGACTAACAGGAAATTCTCTCACGCCATAAAGGCAAAGCCTGGATTAAAAGTTCGAGAGAGAGAGAGAGAGAGAGAGAGAGAGAGAGAGAGAGAGAGAGAGAGAGAGAGAGAGAATTGGTTCTTAAATTTAATGAACAATAATGATTACAAAGTCTCATTTTAAAACACAGTCGACCCAGACATGCTTGGAAACGACTTTTCCTTGTAAGATAGAAATAATAACTGCAATAGTATGATGCCAATAGCCGCACAGAGCCGATAATTCTACCGATTATGAATACCACGGAGTTTACACTCCGTACATAAAAACTAGACCTATTCCTGCAAATATTTAACATAATTCAGAAAGGAAAACTTTTTTTCTAAAACATTTAGCACAATGAAGGCAGACCGAAGTCATTACGCAATAACGAACATACTATAAAACGCAGCATGTCGCCCTGGGAACTATTTCGAATATTAACGGTGTAATTCGTATACAGTAAAAATTATTAAAACACTTTTTCAGTTGCAAATGTACGCCCAGATATCCTTTTATTTTACCTAAAACTTACACATAGCTTAACTATCTAAAGCCCAGGACGCAATGTTACCATACGCAAATGGACAGATGGAAAAAAAAAAGACTATAGTTTCTCACGCGGACAGCGAGACTTGTTAAGGGGCTCATATAAGCAACTTAAAAATGTGTTCGTGAATACTATCAAATGGTTTCACTAACTTTACTTGTATAAAATGAGTAATAAGACCTAAACCAAAATTCCCTAATGGAAAATAAGTCTATGTAACTGATTCTCTAAAACAAAGAATCTTTGTAAAAAATTACGAGGGAGAATCGAATAAAAAAAAATCAATGCCTATCGAAGTGGCCCAAACCCAGATAGCCTACAATTCAGTGTTTCAAATAAAACTCACTCTCTCTCTCTCTCTCTCTCTCTCTCTCTCTCTCTCTCTCTCTCTCTCTCTGTTTCTTTCAAGCAGCAATCTAGTCCAGGTACAAATGCAATAAATGGGTAAAGTGTCAATTGGGAAGGGGTCACAAAAGAAAATAAAAAGCCACTGAAATGTTAATATTTTCAGTTCTTCAGCAGAAAGCGTCAACGTTCTAGCGGAGTCCTGTGATTAATGTCGACGTTGATAGAAAATGAGATTCATGGCGCGTCTTATCAGATAACAAAGAAACCTGAATAATTATTCTGATTTTTTATTTTTTTATTACCTTTTTCTGGTGTACGAAGACTCCCTGTCTGGAGGAAGACAGAAAATTCCGAAATAAAAGAGTAGGCCCAAAGATGTGACTGCATTAGACCAATCTTACTGAGAAACCTCGTTACAAAAACTTCTTACAACAAAATTTTATTACGTTCATACCAATTTTGTGCAGACCACTACTCACTAACAGAAGAGATTCATTTAAATAGGCTAAATAAAAGACGCTTTTCGAGATTTGCATTTTTGTGACAGCACAAATATCTTAAGTCTGGATGTCGTTCCTGCATTCCAGCATTCCAGCATTCCCGCATTCAGTTTCTGTGAATCCATGGCAACTAAAAAAAACGAACAACAACAGAATGTGAATACAACCACGTACCCAAAGGACGTAACATAATCTATAGGATACGGATATCCTTTCCATAAACATCCTCCACCTCTGACCTTCAGACACCAAGTACAGATTAGGCCTACGCTTCGTTTAACGAAAAGTTCTCAATACAACGACATCTCTGTGAAAAGGGCAGAGAGAGAGAGAGAGAGAGAGAGGGATATTCCAACAAACCTCATAAGCCTGATACGAGCAACAAAGTATCATTACAAAACACACAAGAGCCCAGAGATCCAATTATGAGGAGGCTCTGAGATATAAAAGCAGCCATTGGGAGGAATTTGCAATCTGAATAGACCTCAAGAAAATTCAATTATACCCCGAAGAGGGGGCACAGAGCCCCGCAAGAAAGATACGATGCCTCGAGCCTCCACTACTTTCAAGTACGCTCGTACAGAAATAACGAAATAGCCAAGAATAGAGAAGGAATACCAATATCCGGTACGAGAACAAAGCCGAGGAATGTTTAGAGGTGGAGGGCGGGGGGGCGGGGGGAGGGTTACTGATGGTCGCCTAATGGATGCTATGATACACAGGTGAGATATTCGTACTCCCATCGAACATCGGGAGATGAGGAGAGTTTGTTGAGGAAAAGACGCAGGTTAATATGAGAAGAAGAAACAGCCTCCTTCGATTGTAGGATAAAAAAATGAAGAAGAAAAAAAAAACTGGAGATGCTGCCTTACAAGGAAGACACTAACGCATATTGACAGTCCAAGAAATGGAGACGAATAAAGGATAAACTCGAGGGAAAAAGAAGGAGAGAGAGAGAGAGAGATGAGAGAGAGAGAGAGAGAGAGAGAGAGAGAGAGAGAGAGAGAGAGAGAGAGAGTTAGGTGTCGTGGAAAATAGCACAGGTTGTATAAGGGCCTATACGAAATTGAGGAAGTCTACAAGGAAAATTACTTCTGACACATTTATTTTGGAGAGAGCAGGGTTCCACAAAATTCCTGTTCCCAAAAAGAGAAGGGAAACATTTATAGCCAGCGAGAGAGAGAGAGAGAAGAGAGAGGCCTGCTGTAATCTGTAGCAAAACTTGTAGAATTATTAGTGTGAAACTAGATTAATAATAATAACAATAATAATGATTTTTTCCTGATGCCTCGAATGAATCCCTCTCTAACTCTACCTGAAGCCTCAAATGAATCCCTCTCTAACTCTTTCTGAAGCCTCGAATGAATCCCTCTCTAACTCTTCCTGAAGCCTCAAATGAATCTCTAACTCCTCCTGAAGCCTCAAATGAATCCCTCTCTACTCTACCTGAAGCCTCGAATGAATCCCTCTCTAACTCTACCTGAAGCCTCAAATGAATCCCTCTCTAACTCTTCCTGAAGCCTCGAATGAATCCCTCTCTAACTCTTCTGAAGCCTCAAATGAATCTCTAACTCCTCCTGAAGCCTCAAATGAATCCCTCTCTAACTCTACCTGAAGCCTCAAATGAATCCCTCTCTAACTCTACCTGAAGCCTCAAATGAATCCCTCTCTAACTCTTCCTGAAGCCTCGAATGAATCCCTCTCTAACTCTTCCTGAAGCCTCAAATGAATCTCTAACTCTTCCTGAAGCCTCAAATGAATCCCTCTCTAACTCTACCTGAAGCCTCAAATGAATCCCTCTCTAACTCTACCTGAAGCCTCAAATGAATCCCTCTCTAACTCTACCTGAAGCCTCGAATGAATCCCTCTCTAACTCTTCCTGAAGCCTCAAATGAATCCCTCTCTAACTCTACCTGAAGCCTCGAATGAATCCCTCTCTAACTCTTCCTGAAGCCTCAAATGAATCCCTCTCTAACTCTTCCTGAAGCCTCGAATGAATCCCTCTCTAACTCTTCCTGAAGCCTCGAATGAATCCCTCTCTAACTCTTCCTGAAGCCTCGAATGAATCCCCCTCTAACTCTTGCTGAAGCTTCGAATGAATCCCTCTCTAACTCTTCCTGAAGCCTCAAATGAATCCCTCTCTATCTCTTCCTGAAGCCTCAAATGAATCCCTCTCTAACTCTTCCTGAAGCCTCAAATGAATCTCTAACTCTTCCTGAAGCCTCAAATGAATCCCTCTCTAACTCTTCCTGAAGCCTCAAATGAATCTTTAACTCTTCCTGAAGCCTCAAATGAATCTTAACTCTTCCTGAAGCCTCAAATGAATCCCTCTCTAACTCTTCCTGAAGCCTCAAATGAATCTTTAACTCTTCCTGAAGCCTCAAATGAATCTCTAACTCTTCCTGAAGCCTCGAATGAATCCCTCTCTATCTCTTCCTGAAGCCTCAAATGAATCTTTAACTCTTCCTGAAGCCTCAAATAAATCCCACTCTAACTCTTATTGAAGCCTCAAATAAAATACCCAACCTCTATCTCTTTCTGAAGCCTTGAATGAATCCCTCTCTATCCCGTTACTGAAGCCTCGATTGAACCCCTCTGTAACTCTTCCTGAAGCTTCGAATGAATTCCTGTTTATCTCTTCCTGAAGCCTTGAATGAATTCCCCTCTATCTCTTCATTAAGCCTCGAATGAACCCCCTCCCCCTAATCTTCCTGAAGCAAATGAACCCTTCTCAATCTAAGCTCAATAAGTCTAAGAATCCTGAATCCCTCTCTAACTCTTCCTGAAGCCGCGAAATGAATCTCTCTAAGCCTCAAATGAATCCCTCTAACTCTTCCTGAAGCCTCGAATGAATCCCCTCTCTAACTCTTCCTGAAGCCTCGAATGAATCTCTCTAACTCGTCAAAGCCCTCAAATGAATCTCTAACTCTTCCTGAAGCCTCAAATGATCCCTCTCTAACTCTTCCTGAAGCCTCAAAAGAACTAACTCTTTCCTGAAGCCTCAAAGAATCCCTAACTCTTCCTGAAAGCCTCAAATGAATCCCTCTCTACCAAACTCTTCTGAAGTCAAATGAACCCTAACTCTTCTGAAGCCTCAAATGAATCCCCTTCTCTACTAAGCCTCAAAAATCCCTCTAATCTTCCTGAAGCCTCGAATGAAATCCCTAACTCTTCCTGAAGCGAATGAATCCCTCTCAACTCGTCCCAAAGCTCAAAAGAATCTCTAACTCTTCCTGAAGCCTCAATGAATCCTCTCTACCTCTCTGAAGCCTCAATGAATCTGAAACTCTCCTGAAAGAGCCCTCCTAATCTTCCGCTAACCCTGCCTAAGCCCAAAATCAATCTCTCAACCTCTCAACTTTCGAAGCCTCAAATGAATCTTAACTCTTCCTGAAGCCTCAAATAATCCCTCTCTAACTCTTGCTGAAGCCTCAAATGAATCCCTCTCCTAACTCTTCCTTGAAGCCTCAAATGAATCCCTCTCTATCGTCCCGAAGCCTCAAATGAATCTCTAACTCTTCCTGAAGCCTCGAAGAATCTCTAATCTTTCTGAACCCTCAATGAATCCCTCTCTAAATTACCTGAAGTTTCGAATGAATCCCTCTCTAATCTCTACCTGAAGCCTCAAATGAATCTCTCTCTAACACTTCCTGAAGCCTCGAATGAATCTCTCTCTAACTCTTCCAATTAATCCCTCTCTAACTCTTCCTGAAGCCTCAAATGAATCTTGATCTCTTCCTGAAGTTTAGAATGAATCGGTAACTCTAGCTGAAGCCCCGAATGAATCCCTCTCTAACTCTTACTGATACGGCAAATGGAATCTCTAACTCTTCTGAAGCCCTCAAATGAATCTTTAACTCTTCCTGAAGCCTCAAATGAATCTTTAACACTTCCTGAATCCTCAAATGAAAAATACCCCCACTAACTCTTGCTGAAGCCGTCAAAATGGAATCTCTATCTCTTCGTTGAAGCCTCAAATGGGGAATCCCTCTCTATCTCTTCCTTGAAGCCTCAAATTTCAAAGGGAAAATTCCTCTTGATCTCATTCTGAAATCCGTCAAAATATGAATCTTTAACTCTTCCTGAAACCTCAAATGAATCCCCCACTAACTCTTTGCTTGCTGTAATGAAGCTTCCAAAAAAAAAACCCAAATGAATCCCTCTCTCTTCTATCTTGCTTTTTATGAAGCCTTCTGAATGAATCCCACTCTCTATCCCTTACTGAAGCCTCGATTGAACCCCTCTGTAACTCTTCTGAAGCTTCGAATGAATTCCTGTTTATCTCTTCCTGAAGCAGTGAATGAATTGCCCTCTATCTCTTCATTAAGCCTCGAATGAATCCCTCTCTAACTCTTCCTGAAGCCTCAAATGAATCACTCACTAACTCTTCCTGAAGCCTCGAATGAATCCCTCTCTAACTTTCTCCTGAAGCCTCATGAATCCCTCCCTAACTCTTCCTGAAGCCTCGAATGAATCCCTCTATAACTCGTCCCAAAGCCTCAAATGAATCTCTAACTCTTCCTGAAGCCTCAAATGAATCCCTCTCTAACTCTTCTTGAAGCCTCAAATGAATCTTGAACTCTTCCTGAAGCCTCAAATTAATCCCGCTCTAACTCTTGCTGAAGCCATCATATGGAATCCCTCTCTAACTCTTCCTGAAGCCTCGAATGTATCCCTCTCTGACTCTCACTGAAGCCTCAAATGAATCCCTCTCTAACTCGTCCCGAAGCCTCAAATGAATCTCTAACTCTTCCTGGACCCTCGAATGTATCCCTCTCTAACTCTACCTGAAGTTTCGAATGAATCCCTCTCTAATCTCTACCTGAAGCCTCAAATGAATCTCTCTCTAACACTTCCTGAAGCCTCGAAATGAATCTCTCTCTAACTCTTCCAATTAATCCCTCTCTAACTCTTCCTGAAGCCTCAAATGAATCTTGATCTCTTCCTGAAGTTTAGAATGAATCACTAACTCTAGCTGAAGCCCCGAATGAATCCCTCTCTAACTCTTACTGATACGGCAAATGAATCTCTAACTCTTCCTGAAGCCTCAAATGAATCTTAACTCTTCCTGAGCCTCAAATGAATCTTTAACACTTCCTGAAACCTCAAATGAATCTCTAACTCTTCCTGAAAGCCTCAAATAAATCCCTCTCTATCTCTCCTGAAGCCTCAAATGAATCTTTAACACTTCCTGAATCCTCAAATGAATCTCTAACTCTTCCTGAACCTCAAAATGAATCCCTCTCATATCTTCCTGAAGCCTCAAATGAATCTTTAACTCTTCCTGAAGCCTCAATGAATCCCTCTCTATCTCTTACTGAAGCCTCAAATGAATCTTTAAACTCTTCCTGAAAACCTCAAATGAATCCCCTACTAACTCTTGCTGAAGCTTCAAATGAATCCCTCTCTATCTCTTTCTGAACCCGCCTCGAATGAATCCCTCTGGTAACTCTTCCTGAAGCTTCGAATGTCCCTCTCTATCAATTCCTGAAGCCTCGAATGAATCCCTCTCTAACTCTCCTGAAGCCTCGAATGAATCCCTCTCTAACTCTTCCTGAAGCCTCAAATGAATCTCTATCTCTTCCTGAAGCCTCGAATGACTCTATAACGCATCCTGAAGCCTTGCATGAATCCCCTCTGTAACTCTTCCTGAAGCCTAAAAATGAATCTTTTAACTCCTAATGAGGCCTTGAATGAATCCCTCTCTATCTCTTCCTGAAGCCTCGAATGAATCCCTCTCTAACTTTATACTGAAGCTTCGAATGAATCCCTCTCTAACTCTTCTTGAAGCTTCAAATAAATCCCTCTCTAAATCTTCACGAGGCCTCGAATGAATCCCTCTCTAACTCTTCCTGAAGCCTCAAATGAATCTCTAACGCTTCCTGAAGCCTCGCATGAATCCCTCTCTAACTCTACCTGAGCATCACATGAATCCCTCTCTAACTCTTCCTGAAGCCTTGAATTAATCCCTTTCTAACTTTTCCTGAGGCTTCGAAGGAATCCCTCTCCAACTCTTCCTGAAGCCTCAAATGAATCTCTAACTCTCGCTGAAGCCCCGAATGAATTCCTCT
The DNA here is from genome assembly GCF_015104395.2 of Macrobrachium nipponense. NCBI lineage: Eukaryota > Metazoa > Arthropoda > Malacostraca > Decapoda > Palaemonidae > Macrobrachium > Macrobrachium nipponense. The sequence goes on from NC_087214.1 coordinate 28,599,766, forward strand.
CAAACTCTTCCTGAAGCCTTAAATGAATTTCTAACTCTTTCTGAAGCCTCAAATAAATCCCTCTCTAACTCTTCCTGAAGCCTCAAATGAATCCCTCTCTACCTCTTCCCAAAGCCTCAATGAAATCTCTAACTCTTCCTGAAGCCGGGAATAAATCCCTCGCTAACTCATCCTGAAGCCTCAAAAATGAATCTGTAACACTTCTGAAGCCTCCAATGAACATCCCTCTGTAACTCTTCCTGAAGCCTCAAATGAATTTTGAACTCTTCCTGAAGCCTTGAATGAATCTCTAACTCTTCCTGAAGCCTCAAATGAATCTCTCTCTCTCTCTCTCTCTCTCTCCTCTCTCTCTCTCCTCTCTCTCTCTCTCTCTCTATATATATATATATATATATATATATATATATATATATATATATATATATATATATATATACATACACTAATATTATTATTAGTAACTTGCTAAGCTGAACCAATCACAAGATATTTAAAAAATTATAAAGTTGAAATCTAGATTCAGGGGTCTGGTTAATTTGACTAAAACACCAAAATCCCGTTGCTTCTTCTTTCCTGCATACAATAACGGCTCTTCTCAGACCAAAGAGAGTGGAAGATATAAAAAAAATTTATACGAATGAACACATGTCTTTTTCTCCAGTTTCTGCTCAAGGGGGAAAGGTGGTCGACACTCTCTCTCTCTCTCTCTCTCTTGTTCACACTCATACACTTACATATAAAAACAAAAACATCAAAAAACAAACAACAAACACAAGTAGGACCCTAAGGTGACCTTGAACAAGGCCCAAATGAGCCCAAACAATCCACATCTGTCAGCAGCAAAATTCTCTCTCCTCCCACCGATAGCTTTGAAGTTCAAATGATTCTTGATGACGTCACATAGAGAGTGGTTTCATTATATCAAATGAGCAGTCAGTCCACTACAATGGAAGGGTGAATTATTCTTAATGCCAAATTATAAAATTCATTGTTTATAATGAGAAATATTTATAACAACAATCTGTCTTATAGATCTGTTACAAGGTTTATAGACACAAGCTGGTCCCGAGTCCCGATAAGAAGGATTGAGAAAAGGTTATTAAATCCTTCAATTGTAAAAGATGAAGCATTTCTGCAATAAGCAGTTTGTTTGCCAATGGAAACCAACAGATCCTTCGACAATGACCACAGAATCAACAACTGTGAAATGACGACAAATGAAATGGCTAATATGACCTATTTCCTATAAACAGTCAGGTGCAGATTGCAATAAAACCCATGACGTATTGCAATAATTCAATATTTAATCTAATTTAATAACTTTAAATCAGAATTAACTTGTAATGCATCGTGTTAGAATTAGATCTTTATAGATAATTGTAGTTATTATTTTTGCTGCAAATGATGTTATGAAATTATATCATGTAGAAATTCTTGATATTATATCTTGCTGAAGAAGAAATGAGACGTAGCCAATTTGAAAATATATAATTTAAAGATAAATACGTAAAAATATAAATAAATAATATATATATATATATATATATATATATATATATATATATATATATATAAAATAAATAATAAATAAATAAATAAACAGGGATTCACAATTCCAGTATGTGAACCAACCCGGAAACCTCATTTGGATGACTGAGAAACTACTCTGTAATATCCCCCACCCCCACTTTTTCAAAACACATATCATCTCCTGAAGGAGGTCGCAGCCACAAGCCTCCCCACCCTAGCCCCTACCTCCTTCAATATAATATCCCCAGGGCCTGGGGACATATCCTATGCCCTTTCGTCCCATAATCCTTCGGGAGACATCCTGAAACAATACGCCTAGGGTCCTTTCGAGGGACGAGATTATACCTACGAGAGATGCAGAGATGATCCTTATTCGAAGGATGCTTAAGGATGCTGAAGAAGGGTCCTACCACAGGAATTTAGGAAGGGGATTGATATCGAGGGGTCGCTTGATTATTCTTCAAGGTTAGAGAGCAACTTATTCTCTATCCTTCCATCGGCTATAATTGTATCCGGTTGCCTTTCGCATCGGCGTCTACAATGAGACAGTTACGGCGATAATAATAATAATAATAATAATAATAATAATAATAATAATAATAATATAATAATAATAATATATGGTTATCTTTTATATATTTGTATATTTCTCATACATAAACATCCAAATATACAAATCTATACCTATATAAAAATGAGCAGTTCATACGGAAGTCATCAGCCATTATTCCTGATCCTCGGCATCGTGATTCCAAGATTCTTCTTTCCCTTTACTATATTTTGCTATCACTCCAACATCACAACACAAAGGAAATCAGAAAGTGTGGGGGGTTGAGGATATGGTTGAGGACTGAAACTGGGGGTGGGAGGGGTGGAGGGGGGTTGATTCATCGAAGACGATAACCGTGATAGCAACATCCATCCTCCATCAACTCTGATGTTCTCTGTCCTTCGTTTTGGGGCAGAGTCGGAGTTGATGAGGAGACTGGAGACAAAATGACACACGTCCCATATCTTGGCCACCTCTCTCTCTCTCTCTCTCTGACGCATAAACACATCAAAAGGAATTGAAATTTGAACATCAGCGAGGGAATGAGAAAGTTGAGTAATCTTCTTCATTGGCAAAATAAGCAACCCAGAGGGGAACCACTGAACATCCTGACAACAACCCCCAAACCCAAAGGGAATCAGATGAGAGAGAAGAGAAACAGGCCACAAAACAGAGGTCTAAGTACCTGATACGTCTTACAAAATTAAACTTATTCCAAAAGAAGCATCGAATAAGCTCTCGAGTCAAATGATCAAAGAAGATATGGAGATATATTCCAACACCAAGGAAAACAAACATCCAGCGCAACAACGCCTGCGCAAATAATGGAAAAAAAAACAATTCCAAACGAAGAAACAAAGATAAACAAGCAAAGCTCCCCATCTCGGGGGGTTTTTTGCATCTCATATTATGAACTCGATACGTCTTGCTTACTTACAGCACAAAATTTATATGAATACGCTGAGAGAGAGAGAGAGAGAGAGAGAGAGAGAGAGAGAGAGAGAGTACTGGAAGAAAGAGGAGTTACAAGGATTAGGATGTCTCAAAGACTTATTAGTCCATCCGAGGAGGCATCGTGTGCTCACTTATCTCTATGGGCAGGTTTTACTGTGCATTCACAGTGTCTTAATGATTTTGTCTAGCTTTCTTTTAAACTCTTCCACACTGTTGCTGTTTACAACTTCTGGTGGCAGTATGCAAAGAAGTTCCAGCAATGAGATGTGTTGTATCTCTTCAGTTCTAGTTTCCATCATTATTTCTTGTCTGGTTTTCGTTTAGTCTAAATAGGTTACTGTCTACTTTTGTTATGCCTTTCAGTATTTTAAATATTCTTATTAGTTGTCCTCGCAATCGTCGTGTTTCTAAGCTATACATGTTCAGGCTCCTTAGTCGTCTTCGGTAACCTATTTGCCTGATGGATGGAATTAACTTTGTGCTCTTGCTTGTACTCTTTCTAATGTATTTATGTAATTTCTTAGTGTTGGTGACCAAAACTGTACAAGATGGGGGTCTAACTATTGATGTGTAGAGCTGCAGCACCGTTTCCTTGTTACTGTATTTGAACTGCCTCTTTATGCTTCCCAATAGTTTCTGTGTCTTCTTTTCTGCTTTTATGCACGGTTTTGTGGATTTTTAAGTCCTTGATAATAATGACTCCAAGGTCCCCCCTCTTGTTATACACTATTTATGTTATTCCCAAGCAGCATGTAGTTAGCATGATGGTTGTTTGTTCCTATTGGTAACACTACACTTATCTAGATAAAAGGCATTTACCACCTTTAATCATTTCTAAACTTACTACTGTCTCTGGGTCTGTTGCATTTACACCTTTTTTTGGTACAGTCATCGCTTTATATTTATTTGGTTACTAGTACAGTGAATAAGGTGTTTCAAAACAAGTCTACACAAAGGTTGAAGGTGAACGTCTTGAATACAAAATTAATAAATGTAGCCAAAGAAAAAGGTAATAATGCTCCACTCCAGCCCCAGAAGGGAGAGGTCAAAACAAAAGACAGATTGAGAGGGAAATGGAATAAAGAAGAAGAATAGGTAACTGGGAAGAAGAGAGAGAGAGAGAGAGAGAGCGAGAGAGAGAGAGAGAGAGAGAGAGAGAGAGTCCAAACCCTTTGCAAACTTCACAAAACGACCCGATCTCCACAAAAGAGCGTTTGTTCTCTGGCATCACATAATAAATAAATATAAATATAATCCCTGGCGTCTATGAAACCACCGTGACGCTTCGGTAATGTTTGTTTTAAAGCACAAAGACTGGGCGTTTGTGAGTGTACGTCTCCTAATTTCATACCTGGGCTTTTATTCCTAACGTAAAAGCCCTTTTGTGAAGTTTCTTTTCAATTTTGGCAGTTTTATTTTGCAGATATCAATTAGACTAAAAACTATAAGTTCCACTTTATATGAATATGTCAAACATACAGAGTCTAAAAGGTGAGTTTGTAGTCGTCAAGGCTGCGTTCTCTCTCTCTCTCTCTCTCTCTCTCTCTCTCTCTCTCTCTCTCTCTCTCTCTCATACACACACACACAAACATGATAAAGAGTATTTACTGTTATCGAAATTGAATTGAATATGGAATTTAGGCCAAAGGCCAAGCACTGGGAACCTATGAGGTCATTCAGTGCTGAAATGGAAACTGACAGCAAAAAGGTCTGAAAGTTGTAACAGGAGGAAAAATTTCAAAGCAGTTTGAACTATGAAGCAACTGTTAGGAGAGGGTTAAGGAAGTAACATGGAAAAAAGAGAATATGAACGGAAGTACAGTAAAAAAGAAACGAAAGGGGTTGCAGCTAGGGACCTAAGGCACCCTGCAAAGAAGCTTACGTAATGCCTACAGTGCACTGGATGAGGTGCACTAAGGCACTAACTACCTACGGGGATTTATTGTTATATCATCTGTCTGTTTCATAATAGAAGATAATTTATTATTGATGGAGCTCATAGCTTTCTCTCTCTCTCTCTCTCTCTCTCTCTCTCTCTCTCTCTGATGTTACTGATCCACTTCATTTCCTCCCGTTATGATTCCAATTCAGCATATCCTTTGTGGAAGAGGCCGTTTAATTCCTAATAAGTTTTATTTTATCTCTATAATTACCAAAAAACAAATCCAGGTCATCTCTTTGGGGTCTTTTTTTACCTTTGTTTTGGATTTCGTTTTTTCTTCAGTCTTCCCATATCTTTAAAGCACATACGTAGCCCTCTCCTCTCACTCTCTCTCTCTCTCTCTCTCTCTCTCTCTCCATAATTTTCACTTGACCATAATGTTCAAGATTTTGGGTACCGAGTTTATTTTTGATGATTCTAGTGACTAGAAAGAGTGAAGAAAGAAAAAAAAATGTTAAGGAACAATAAAAGCCGAGAAACTTGCAAGAGACCTTACGAGTTTGGTGTGATCGGTAATGGGTCACAATGAGTCCCGAGATGCTCATATAGTGAATGCAAATGTAACCAGCCACCTTCTTTTGAAAACTGTATCGTATTCGGCTTAACACAATCGACTCTTTTCCGACGATTGTGACCAACGGAAGGTCATAATATAAGCTCCTTTTGTATCTAATAATTTGCTTGATTTATCTGAAAATTTTACTAAATATTTCTGAGTCATAAATAGAAATGCATCATTATGGAATGTACAAAATCAATGCGGGAATAATATTAGAATTTCTTTAAAACGGGATAAGGAAAACACGAGAGAGAGAGAGAGAGAGAGAGAGAGAGAAGAGAGAGAGAGAGAGAGAGAGAGAGAGAGAGAGACTATTACAATAGTCAAACGAAATCTCCACTCCAGGATGGTTATTATACACAAGGAAGGCGTCGATTATCTGAACAATGAACGAATTTGCATATTCCCGGCAGCGCTTACGTCAGGCTGATATTCTCGAATAATAAATAGGGCTGTCCCAAAGGGGACTGACAACGGATCATGTGCAGCGAATAACTAAATCCCTTCAATATGTCGCCTGAATGAGCCCTCTTGGAGTCGGAGGCAAGTCTCTCCAATATTAAGCTCACTCCTGCACTAAGGGATAGTGACACTAAGTGGAATATAGAATCGAGGCCAAAGGGCTGAGAGGAAACTGAGTAGAAAGGTTGACAGATAAACAGGAGGGAAGCCTCGCAGTTGCATTATGGAACAATTGTTATGAGTGTGGAAAGAAAGATGCAAGAAAAGAGAATATGAACGGAGGTACAGTAAACGGAATGAAAACGGGTTTGTTGCACTTAGGGGTCGAAGGGACGATGCAAAGAAAACCTTAAGTAATGCCTACAGTACACCGCGCGGGAGTGCCTTTAAATTCCTTCATTATCAATAAATATAATGAAAAAATGGTAGGTAAGTCAGTATAAAAGTTCATCATATCTCTGGATTGCTTACAGTTCACCCTGAATGAAAGATAAAGATGGACAGTCTGGAAATAGTCAGAATCCGGGTGACGTTTTCTGATCAACAAATACAAAGATTCCAATATAAGAAATAAAATATTAATTTTATATTTGGGTGCCTGTAGGAAGGGTAGGGGTAGGGGTAGGGCCAGCAGTCAGCTTACGTGGTGCACTGTAGGCATTACAAAAGTGTACTGTAACTGCACCCTCTTTTACTTTTTCGTTTCTTCAATGTTGCTGTTCAACCTCTCTAACTGCTGTTTCCTAGTGCAACTGCGGGGCTTTCTAGATCAAGATGTATCCTCTCTTTAATTTTTTTTAGAGTTCTCTATTTTGCTGTCCACCCTCTCCAACTTTCTCTTCTCACCGCCTTCAGCACTGAATGGCCACAAGTGTCCTGGTGCTTGACTTAGGAGCCCAAATTTCCGGTGTTAAATCGATATCATATTTGGTAGCATTTAGAAACCTACAATAATAATCGAGGTCAATATATGTGGACGCTCTCGGAAAAGGTTTGGGATTAAAATGACAAATGAGAGAGGAGTAGTAGGCACAAGACAACTTCAGTTCAAAGGCTCTTTCGCTCGTTCTATAACGTCAAAAATTAACTTCCCATCCTCCTGAAAATCCGCATTCACTGTTGGTCACCCATCTAAATACTGACCGGACTCAGTACTGATATTTTTTGTATTATTATTTTTGAAGTAAAGTCGTGGGTAAATTTTGTTGATTTACGAAACTGAGGCTGTGAAACCAAGCATCCGGACCACTTCCGGCCATTCAGCGCCCAAGACAGCGAAAAGACGGGGCTGGAAGGGTTGAGCAGGAAGGCGAAGAGATTCGGAGGATGGAGGGGAGGAAGAAGTGGAAGGATCTCAAGGTGGAATTGGGTTGGGAAACCCCCCATTTACACTAAAAAGTAATAGTTAGTGTCTTTGGACAGCAAGACTGAACAAGGTAGGCCAGAGGTAAAGTAAAAGGCTAAAATCTGGGAAACAGTTCGGGACCGACAGCACGCTGCAAACGCCTCTCATTGTGATGCCCACAGTATACAACGTGAGGTGTACTGACGACACAGTTTGCCGGCTCGTCCGTGAAGTAGGGTGACCTCTACACAATACTCTTTAGGTTACACTAATTATGGTCAATGGATATGTGTATGGATATATCGATGGATAAATGTGTATATATATATATATATGTGTATATATATCTAGTTATATATATATATATATATATATCTATATATATTATATATATATATATATATATATATATATATATATATATATATATATATATAAAACTCTCTCTCTAAACTCACAGATGACGTCACATCAGATAAAAGCAAACGCCTTTCTCCTCCTCCTCCTTCTGCCTTCAGTTACAAAACCCATCACATTTACCATTCTAAGTCTTTGTCGTTTTTCCCCCTCACACTGACACCTTCGGCAGCGAAGAAAATAGAGGTTTGTGGTCAATGCGTTCCGGAGACTGACCTCAAATTCATCACTGTATCTATTAAGTCGAAACATTTTTTAAAAATTCACAAAAAAAAACAGTCAAAACAGAATCGTTATATATTCTCACAACCAACAAAGTGATTTCAGAACCATCTGTACTTATAAGGTGGATCAATTTTGGAAAAAAACTTAAAACAAATGAGAGCACGAATAGATATAATATATAAAGATTTGTAATATATTCTAACAACAGCCAACAATGTAAAGTGTTTCAGAATTATCACTAGTCTTCATAAAGTCACAACATGTTTGGAAAAACTGAGAAGCAGTAAAAATAGAAAACTACATTATATCCTTCCTGACAGAGAAGTGAGCCAGAATGTTTGGCATCGATCAGACAGAAAATGATAAACATAAAGGACAAACTCATTTAACTGACAGACATTTGGGGAAACATATACCGAGTCTGTGACGACAGCAACCGTCTTGAAGGAGAGGGAGATTTTCCTTTGAAAAGAACCTCTCCTCTTCAGGAGAAAGAGAACGATGTGGAATTGGAATTATTTCCCCATTGGAAACCTCTCTCTCTCTCTCTCTCTCTCTCTCTCTCTCTCTCTCTCTCGTGGATTTGTTTTGTAGGAGCGTCAATTCCCAAGAATTCCCGTCTGTGAACAAACCCGAAAACCTCATTTGAAGTGATTGGATGGTAACTACTTTATAATATCGACGCCCCTCCCCCCGCACACCCCCCACCACGCCCCTCGACCTTTTCAAAACCATTATCATCTGAAGAATGTCCCAATCAGAGGTCCCCCTCCCCCCTCTCCTTCAATCAAATTTCTTTAGTGGCTTTGGGGACATATGTATTATATGCCCTTGTGTCCCAAAACCTTCGGAACACGAATCCTTAACAATACCGCAAGGGTTCTTTTCCAAGAGCTTATAACTCTATAAAAGATGTTGAGATGATCCTTACTCGAAGGATGCGTCATGTAGGGATGGGGAAGGAAGCTGAAGAAGGGTTCCTGAAGTAGGATTGGAAAAAGAGGATTGATATAAACTGGGGAGTCCCGAGTTTCCTTCACAGGATACAGAACCACTTCTGCATCCATTTCCCTAACCATGACATTTCAGGTCGGTTAATTGTAACCGGTTGCCTTTTCCGTCGGCGTGCTGCGAGGTGGCTGTTACGGCTATAATAATAATAATAATAATAATAATAATAATAATAATAATAATAATAATAATAATTAACCTTAACCTAATTATGTATATCCTCTCATAAACAAACATCCAAGCACACAAAACTGTATGCATGTATTGTAGGTATGTATGTAATTATATATAATTACATATATATGATAAGATTATTTACAGCCTGGAATTCACGAGGAAAAGTGCCTATTATTGCTATTATCAGATCGCATTCCACTTCAGGATAACTGTGATGACATTCTTAGCTCTGATGGATAAATACAGATGAATAAGTAATCATCAAAAGAAGGAATGACATCCTCATCAACAAGGAGAGAGGGAAGGAAGCATGAAGTCAATCCGGGTCTGGTGAAGAGAGGACGCATGGATGGAGTTTGGAGTGACAGACAGGAAGGACACAGGAGATCAATGAGGAGTAAATGGTGTTCTAAATGTCTGTGGTGTTTCTATTTTGCATGGCAAACACAGGGTGGTTTCATTTACAATACAAGGCTATCTTTATATTATATATAATCATTACCGGTTCTGAACAGTGTCCCCAGTGAGCCAAATGAATCTCTCTCTCTCTCTCTCTCTCTCTCTCTCTCTCTCTCTCTCTCTCTCTCTCATGCATTTGTATTTATATATTACTTCACTAATCGGTTATAAAATAGAAATATAAACCTTCCTTACGCCAGTCTTCCTATATCCTGTCTGTCTGTCTCTGTCTGTCTCTGGCCCAAAAACTACTCGTCACCAGCCATTTTCCTTTATTTGCCACTGAATAGCGCTTCTCCGTTTCTCTGTTACCTTTACACGAGGCATTTCTAGGGGCTATTTGCTTGCTTGAGAGATTCTCTCTCTCTCTCTCTCTCTCTCTCTCTCTCTCTCTCTCTCTCTCTCTGACAAATAAACGCGTCAAAAGGAATCTAATATTGAACTTCATCGAGAATGAGAAAGAGTAACTGTCTTCATTGGCAAACAAAACTACCCAGAGGGGAAATACTGACATCTTGCCAACATCCCCCAAAGGGAAACAGATGACAGAGAAGAGAAACAGACCACAAAAGAGGTATAAGTATCTGATAAAGTCTTAGAAAATGAAACTTATTCCAAAGGAAGCATCGAATAAGCTCTCGAGTCAACTGATTAAAGGAGAAATGGAGATATATTCCAACACCAAAGAAAAAACAATCATCCACGCAACAACTGTCTGCGCAAAGAATGGAAAAACAATTCCAAACGAAGAAAACAAAGATAAACAAGGAAAAGTCTCCATCTCAGTTGCATCTCATATTATGGACCGATGAGCCTTGCTTATACGGCAGTAAAACTGATATGGAATCATCCCCTGATAGAGGAGAGAGAGAGAGAGAGACGAGAAGGATCGAGAGAGAGAGAGAGAGAGAGAGAGAGAGATCCGGTATGAGAAAGCCAAAATGATAAGGCTTACGGCAGATGACAAAGAAAATAAAAGGTTAGGAATGGTGAAACACTGGGTAGAGAGAGAGAGAGAGAGAGAGAGAGAGAGAGAGATTGGATTGGAGATCCAGTATGAAAAGGCCAAGAGGATAAGATTAAGGCAGATGGAAAATGAAAAGCTTAGGGAGGGTGAAACCCTGGAGAGAGAGAGAGAGATTGGACGGGGACGGGAGATCCAACATGAATAGTCCAAGATGATATGATAAGATTATGGCAGAGATTATGAAAGGTGAACGGTGGAGAGAGAGAGAGAGAGAGAGAGAGAGAGAGAGAGAGTATATTATAACTGAACATCCGAAGTAGTTTGTTCAGATTTGGGGTGAGAAAAATTTCTGACAGACTACTCGAAGCTTACTTCCTCATACTTTCCTAAAACTTTGAAGCCCACTACTTGTTATAAAAGGTAGAACTATATGTAAAGTCATTCTGTGAGGTGAGATTCTCGTTGAAGGACTTCTAAGGGGTTCCAAGTTCTCTAAGAAGGAATTTACGATGAAGGACTTTACATTGTCTGATATTTGTATGGGGTCCAAAGTTTTGGAGAAATTG
>NC_087214.1:28613929-28633929 GCF_015104395.2 Macrobrachium nipponense
GCCGGTCTTGGACGAAGCCGTGGATCTCGCCTCGAAGGTCTCGGGGATTCTCTCGTGCGAGCGCCACAGTAGCGTGCCTGGGGATGAACGTCAGGAATTCCGTCTGTAGCAGGAATCGTATCATCCTGTGGGGGTTCCTGATTATCTGGCATCGTCGGGGGGGGGTTCGCTCGCTGCTCTCCGGGCGGCGGTGGGAAGGAGAAACGTTTCTTGAGTGATATTCAAGTTTGGTTTCTCCTTGCCTATATGGAGGGCTTCTAGGAGGGCGCAGACGTCGGGGGGATCCGTTGTTTGATCGATTATGGTTTTGTGATTAGGGAGGGATAATATCATTTCTTCTTATCCGTTTGTTATGAGCAGTCCTGGCGTGGTTGAAATGGCTCCTTCTTGGGCGTGGCAGGAGATTCGCTTGGAGAAACGCATGGAGGTCATACCGACGTATTTGCCGAGGCATCCTCGGACGGGGCAGTGTAACGGTAGACCACACTCGTCTTCTTCAAGGGATCCTGCAGTGGCGCCGAAGGATTGTTTTCTCATCACCAGGCTGCTCGTCTTCTTCGTTTTAATATATATAATCGCTTAATTCTGCCATCCTTTTTAACAGTATTATTATTATTATTATTATTATTATTATCAAAGCAAAAATCATATCAATGAAGAATGAAAAGGAATTCAGTGAAACTCCAGAGGATTAAGAGTCAGTTGTTTCTAAATTAGATATTTTATTTAAGTAAAAGGTACACAGATACATACATACATACATACTACATGCATACATACAGACGCCCTCGGGATTTAGGGAAGCCAAAACTATCTTTGTGTGAAAGTATTTTTTTAGATTCACTCAATTTTATCCTCTAGGAAAACCTTTGGAACAGAGAGAGAGAGAGAGAGAGAGAGAGAGAGAGAGAGAGAGAGAGAGAGAGAGAGAGAGAGAGAGTTGATGAATGGCATCAAAGTGGTAGTTTCTAAATTCTCCTTGTAGTTACTTGTCAATACAATAACCCCCCCCCCCCCACCCCCCCCCTCTCTGGATTTTATTTCTCCCTTTCTTTTCCTCTTGCTATGATAGCAATACACCTTTAATAAGCTCAGCATATCCTTTATGGAGGCCGTTTTAATTATGATTTTCTGTTTTTATCTAGAGAATTATGAAAAACCAAAGGGCATCTCTTGGGGTTCTTTTGACCTCCTTTGTGATGTCATAGAAAAAAGCTGACTTAAGGAAGGGAGTTGTTTTATGCAAGTTGCAAAAGATTTACTCTCTCTCTCTCTCTCTCTCTCATACACACACAAACATGATAGAAGAGGATTTACTGTTATTAAATTGAACTGAATATGGAATTTAGGCCAAAGGCCAAGCACTGGGACCTATGAGGTCATTCAGCGATGAAGTGGAAACTGACATAAAAAGGGTTGATAGGTGTAACAGGAGGAAAACCTCAAGCAGTTGAACTATGAAGCAACTGTTAGGAGAGGGTTAAGGAAAGTAAGATGGAAGAAAGAGAATATGAACGGAGGTACAGTCAAAGGAACGAAAGGGGTTGCAGATAGGGACCGAAGGCACACTGCAAAGAACCTTACGTAATGCCTATAGTGCACCGGATGAGGTGCACTGATGGCACTAATACCCTATGGGGATTTACTGTTATCGCCTGCCCTCCCGATTTCATAATAAAAGCTAATTTATAATTGATGGAGCCTCTCTTCTCTCTCTCTCTCTCGATGTTATTTATCCACTACCTCTCCTCCCGTTATGATCACAATTCAACCTTTAATACGCTCAGCACATCCTTTGTGAAGGAGGCCGTTTTAATTGCCAATGATTTATTTTACCTCTATAATTACCAAAAACAAACAAGGCCATCTCTTGGGGGAGGGGGTACTTTGTTCCCTTTGCTTTGGATTTCGTTTTTTCTTCAATTTTTCCCCAATTTTTTCCAGCGAAACCTCATCTACGGAAACGTCTGAAGAGACGTCGAGTTTTGCTCTCTGAGGCCTTCGACTGATTTTTCTATATCACGATTCTCACTCATGACTTTGCTTGTCTTTTCATTAAAGCACTCTCTCTCTCTCTCTCTCTCTCTCTCTCATCTCTCTCTCTCTCTCTCCATAATTTTCACTTGAGAATAATGTTCAATATTTTGGGTACCGAATTTATTATTTTAGTGATTAGGAAGAGTGAAGAAAGAAAAAAGGTTCGGGAATAATCAAAGCTGAGAAACTTGCAAGAGACCTTAGGAGTTTGGTGTGTAATCGGTAATGGATCCCTCCAATGAGTCCAGAGATGCTTAAAAACGGGAATGCAAATGTAACCAGCCACCTTCTTTTGAAAACTACATCGTATCCAGCTCAACAAAATCGACTCTTCGGAGGATTATGACCAGGTCATAATATGAGGTCCTTCTGTATCTAGTGATTCGCTTAATTTATCTGGCAATTTCACTAAATGTTTATGGGTAATAAATAGTAATGTACTCATCAAGGAAAATACAAAATGCATGCAAGAATAATATTAGAATTTCGTTGAAACAAGATTAGAAAACGAGAGAGAGAGAGAGAGAGAGAGAGAGAGAGAGAGAGACTATTACAATTAGTAAAACTGAAATCTCCACTCCAGGATGATTATTATAGCAAGGAAGGTGTCGATTAGCTGAACAATAGAACGTCAGCTGATATTAATAATAAAAATATGGGCTGTCCCAAGAGGACTGACAACGGATCATGTGCAGCGAATAACTAATTATCACTTCAATATGTCGCCTGAATGAGCCTCTTGGAGTCGGAGGCAAGTCTCTCCAATATTAAGCTCGTTCCTGCACTACGGAATAGTACCACTAAGTGGAATATAGAATCGAGGCCAAAGGGCTGAGAAGGAATCTGTGAGTAGAAAGGAAGGTTTGACTGAAGCAAAAGGAGGGAAACCTCGCAATTGTGTGAAAGCAAGATGGAAGGAAGAGAATATGAGCGGAGGTACAGTAAAAGCAATGAAAGGGTTGCAGCTAGGGGTCGAAGGAACGATGCAAAGGAAAACCTTAAGTAATGGCTACAGTACACTGCATGAGTGCTTTTAAATTCCTTCATTATCAATAAGTATCATGACTAAATGGTAGGTATGTCAGTATAGTAGTTCACCATATCTGCACTGCTTACAGTTCTCCCTAAATAAAGATGGACGGTCTGGAAACTGTCAGAATATGGGTGACGTTTTCTGATCAACAAAGATAATTATTCCAATAAATTAAATATTAATTCCAAATTTTGGTGCCTGTAGAATGGGTAGGGCCAGCAGTCCAACTCACGTGGCGCACTGCAGGCATTACAAGTGTAGCAGCAGCTGCATCCTCTTTTACTTTTCGTTTCTTCAATGTTGCTGTTCAACCTCTCTAACTGCTGTTTCCTAATGCAACTGTGGGGTTTTCTAAATCACGATATATCCTCCTCTCTCTGATTTTTTTAGAGCTCTCTATTTTGCTGTCCATCCACTCCAACTTCCTCTTCTCACCGTCTTCGACACAGAATGGCCACAAGTGCCCTGGGGCTTGGCTTACGAGCCTACAATTCCTATGTTAAATCGATATCATATTTGGAAACATTTAGAATCCAACAATATTAATCGAGGTCAATGTATGTGGACGCTCTCAGAAAAGGTTTGGGATTAAAATGACAAATGAGAGAGAAGTAAAAGGCACAAGACAACTTCCTCTCCACAGACGACGTCACATCAGATAAAAGCAAAGGCCTTCCTCCTCCTCCTTCTGCCTTCAGCTACAAAACCCATCACATTTTCCATTATAAGTGGCGGTCCTTTTTCTCCTCACACTGAAACCTTCGGCTGCGAAGAAAATAGAGGTTTCTGATCAACGCGTTCCGGAGACTGGCCTCAAATTCATCACTGTATCTATTAAGTCGAAACATTTTTTTTTAAATTCATAAAAAACGAAAGTCAAAATAGACCAAACAGAATCGTTATATATTCTCACAACCAACAAAGTGACTTCAGAATCATCTGTACTTAGAAGGTTGAAACATTTTTGGAAAAACTGAAAAGAAATGACAGCACGAATAGATATAATATATAAAGATTTGTAATATATTCTAACAACAGCCAACAATGTAAAGCGTTTCAGAATTATCACTAGTCTTCATAAAACCACAACATGTTTGGAAAAACTGAGAAGCAGTAAAAATAGAAAACTACATTATATCCTGACTGAAGTGAGCCACAATGTTTGGCATCGATCAGACAGAAAATGATAAACATAAAGGACAAACTCATTTAACTGACAGACATTTGGGGAAACATATACCGAGTCTGTGACGACAGCAACCGTCTTGAAGGAGAGGGAGATTTTCCTTTGAAAAGAACCTCTCCTCTTCAGGAGAAAGAAAGCTACTGTGCGCAATTACATTTCCCCGTTGGAAACTCTCTCTCTCTCTCTCTCTCTCTCTCTCTCTCTCTCTCTCTCTCTCTCTCTCTGTCTCTGTCGGATTTGTTTTGTAGGAGCGTCAATTCCCAAGAATTCCCGTCTGTGAACAAACCCTGAAATCCCCTCTGAATTGATTGGATGGTAATCTGCTCTGTAATATCCACGCCCCATCTCCAACCCATCACGTCCCTCGCCTTTTCAATCCAATAATATCTCCTGAAGAATGTCGCAACCAGATGTTCCCCCTCCCCCCCCCCCTCTCCCTTCAATCAAATTTCTTTAGGGGCTTTAGGGACATATGTATTATATATCCAATCTAAACGCACCTTAAAGGTGCGCTTAGATTGGAGTGTTTTTTCCGCGAGTTGCTCTCAGACAGCTGTTCTATGGAATGTAGACAGTCTGTAGAGTACTCTCCGAGATTTTCTCTCTACTCTCGCGAGTGGTTTCTCTTCTCTCGTGCGCGCTACAGTCTAAACAGTCTAGACAGCACGCTCGTAGAGCTAGCGGGTTGTAGCTCTCACTCTGTTCAGTGAATATTCAGATCTGTGAAAGTTTTCGTTGACTCTCGCGAGAGAACATGAGTGCGGGATGAAGCAATTTTTCTTTTCTTTCCCTTGTTTATTTTTCCTTTCTTTTCAAGTGTAGGTTTTTTTGGGGCGGCTCTTTGTCATCGCCGCATTCTGTTATTTATTCTTTCTTTTTAGTCATTCTTTGTCTTTGGTCCTCGGGCTGAAATTTTCTTGCTTATACCGGACATTTTAGACTCAAGCACTTCCAGTCAGTTGTTTGTACTGCTTTTAGTAAAAATAGAAATTTTTGCACTTTGTCTTTCAAATGTAAGCAAAAAAAAAAAATTACTTTCTTTATAAGTATATACTTAATGACATGTAATCTTCAGTACTACATATACTTAGTAATTATGTTCAAGTAAAGCAACACGATGCATTTCGGTGCAACATAGGAGATAATGAGAAATGAATGCGGACGCTTCAACAAGCCCTAGAAAGTCATTTCATCAAGTGCAGCCTTGGAGGGCTATCAGTTGTCAAGTGCATCCTCTCCTTATAGATTCTCCAGGGGGCTGCACTTGAAGCTGACTTTTCCGTTAAGAAAAAAAAAAAAAAAAAAAAAAAAAACTTGATAACTTCAGGGCTCATAATACGAAGTTCTTATAACTCGATGCATCTTCCTCAAACAATTCTCTTAATAATTTTGCATGTGCTCCATCTTCTCCCCTTCTGCTTATCCTTTTCGGACCCACACACTTCTTTTCCTTTTCTTTTTCACTTCGTTCATAATTATTACAATACAGCAGCAACACGGCACTTTTGAGACATGTTATCTCAACCCTCGATAAAGGGTGTCGACTGGCACTTGCTCCCCATTGTAAATAGATGTGCGAAAAATCTTACCTGACTCTTCGGACACTTTCTCTCGGGACACTCCCTCACAGCTCTCGAGAGAAAAACTTGCTGGTAGTGTAAAAACGCTGTAGATAAAGTCGCGCGAGAGTAGCCGCGTCTCTCGGGAGAGTTTTAATCTCCAATCTAAACGCACCTTAACAGTCGGACAGGCGAGAACGAAAACGGAGCTGATACGTTAGGTATGAGTGCAGTGCTAAAAATTAGTACCAAAGATTGATGAAAGAAGATGTTACGACATATTTCATGTGTTTTGAGAAGTTAATGGAACGAGTAGGTTCTACTAAAGAAACGTGGACTTCATATTTACAGTCGGTCTTGAGTGGTAGGGCACTTACTGTGTATAGTTGCATGTCTAAGGAAGGAGGAATGTGATAATTACAATATCGTGAAAGAAATGTTTCTAGCGCGTACAGGTTAGTACCGGAGGCATACCGTAAGAAATTTAGAATTTGAGAGGAGGATGAAAATGTATGTAGAATACGGTAAGAAGTTAGATAGGCTGTTTTTTTATTGGTTAACTTCTGCTAAGGTTGAGGATTTTGATAGTTTGAAGAACTTAGTGTTGTTAGAAAACTTCAAAGATAACGTATCTCCTGAGATTACGGCTTTATATAGAGGATAGGCGAGAAGTATCGTTTGCAGGAGCAACTAGGCTAGCTGACGAATATAGTCTAACTCATAATTTGAGTGTTAGTAAGAAACGAAATGATCCTTCTCTGGTAGAGTACAAAGCAGTAAAGGTTTCAGTCCTAGTAATAGCAATGCGAGTAAAAGTGACATTCCTGTTATACATGCGGAAAACCTGGTCATATGTCTAAGGTTTTGTAAGAGTAAGGTGGCATCTAATGGCTCAGAATTAACTTGTTTCCGATGTAATTGGAAAGGGCATTTAGTGAGAAATTGTGCAGTAGAAAGGAAGGTCGGTAAGAAACCAGTATCGCTAGTTAACCTTTCGTCAAGTAAGAATGATGTGATGAGAGAAACTAGCAAAATTTTTGGTGAATTTCTGTCGGAAGGGGTAGTTTCCTCTCTTGGAGGAATAGATTCGAGAGAAGTGGTCTTGCTTCGAGACACAGGATCTGCTGTCTCACTGATTCGAAGAGTGTGTGCGCCGAACAGGGCAGAAATCAATATGGAAGAGAAAGTCATGTTAGGTGATTTCCTAACACTTGTGTTCTTTGTCCTTTGTTGAAGTTGAATTTAGAAAGTCAGGTAGTGTCAGGAGAAGTGAAACTTGCAGTTGTGGACAGTTTACCCGTCGAAGGCGTTGACATTATTGTCGGTAACGACTTAGCTTTATCCAAGAATGTGAATCCTGTTGTTAGGAATATTCCAGTGCCTGAAATGGTAGTAGCTAGGTCGGGTTTAGATACAGATGTAGACTACGGTCATAATTTGTTCGTGGATTCGAACGAGAGTGAGTTCGTGGATTCGAACGTGAGTGAGTTCGTGGATTCGAACGAGTGTGATAAAGGAAGCGAGGTTGATCTTGGCATGAGTGTGGCTGAGAGACCTAACTCTATCGTTGACATCGAGACCCAAGGGGAAGGCGTAGCTGTCGAGAGTAACGTAGTAAATGTACCAGTGTCTAGTACTAGTTACGGTGATGAATTAGGCTCTAACGTTTTGGATAAGGATGAGCTAGTCAAGTTGCAGAAAGAGGATAAGACACTAACCCGAATTTTTGAATGTGAGCTGGATGATGATCTCGATGATGTGTGTGTGCCTAAGGAAACTTTTTGTGTAAAGGACGAAGTTTTGTGTCATGTTCGTCCTAAGTCAGGTAGTGAAGGGGGAATCACAGAAAAATTAGTAGTTCCTAGGAGTTTCATGAATTAATTTTGAAGTTAGCACATGATGAGAAAGGACATTTAAGAGTAAATAAAACTTTCAATTGTATTAGTAGGGCGTACTTTTGGCCTAAGATGAAAAATGATGTGAAGAGGTATGCTTTAAGCTGTCCTGAATATCAAATTGCCGGGAAACCGATTCATGTAATTCCCAGAGTTCAGTTGTGTAATATTCCTTCAGTAGGCTTATATTTTGAGAATTTATTTATAAATATGTTCGGAACTTTGCCTAGAAGTAAGGGTGGAGATGATTGCATAACTAATCTTGAGTATTATAAAAACAATCTAAGAGATGTTTGGCAACTAGCGGAGGAGAACGAAGCGCTTGGCACTTAGCGAAAGAGAAAACCCGAACGGAAGTCAAGGGGGAACTGAAGGAAAGCTTGATCTGAGATCAAACAAGAGAAGTTTGTGTGTAAGAGATAAAGTTTTAGTACTAGTCTCGAGAGAAAGTCCATTTTTACCTTATAAGTATGAAGGTCCTTTTTCAATTTTAGAGAAGAGGGGAAAATATACATTGTAGAAGTTAATGTGGGGGGTAGAGTAGAGTAAAGGCGGAAATGAATGTAAATTTTGCTTCAAGAAATTATAAACAACGCCCTGTGCCATGGCCTCCGCCCGTGTAACAGTGTTACTGAGTGAGATTAGTTTTGAGAAAAACCCAAGAGGTTTTTTAGTATTTATAAGTTTTAATCAGAGTTCAGAAAACGGAAGAAGTAAGAGAGAAGGATAGTGTTATAGCTAGTAGCCCCTCTAGAGATTTCTCGGAATGAGTAGCCTAATAACCGTCTTCTGTTATCGCACGAGTGAGTGTGTGAGTGGGGAAGTGTGCGTGTTTGACTGGATTAAAGCTTTATGCAGAATTGTTTCCCCGCTGTTTAATTCTTCCTTCTCTTTAGAAAAAAAAAAATCAGTTGATTTCATTTTTTTCTCTTTTGGGGGGGCGTGTGATGGTAATGCTTCCTAGCAAAGAAAGATAGAGGAAAGGAGAACGCATTTTCGAGAAGTTCGGCAGTAAGGGAGGTTTTCGCGCCGTGTTGGAGGCGCCCTTTTCTCGCGGCTGTTCTAGAATCAGCAGGAGTGTTGTGGATCTCGTCGGGATGTGAGAAACGCCGCGATTTCTGATGCAATACCTCGTCTAGATTCATCTAGGGAGTCCTATAAACTCGGGAGTCTGTGACGCTCACCGTAGGCTACCACCCCCAGAGTGCCATATAAATGCGACGAACGAACTTTGGAGAGCAGTGATCGTTGAAGAGAGAGCGATCGTAAAAGAGAGATCACCAGTTAGTCACAGAGAGCCACAGATCCAGTTATCAGTGAGAGATCAGCAGCAGCAGAGATCATCCGTGAGAGATACGAGAGAAAGGACCGACGAAGGATCAAAAGAAAGTTGCTCGAGAGTTGGTTGGATACTGGTCTAGTCTTCTTCAGGAGTGCACGTCCGTGTTATCTCGACGTCGAGCAGACTTCAGATAAGAAAACGTCCTGCTAGAGGTTTTGGGTAGTTCCTGCCTTTCAAGTAGACTAGTTTCTGCAATATGGAGTCAAGAGGACATCTGCAATTTCCGCTCTACTTTTGTGAAGCCACCGCTACGAGTCACTAAACCGTCCCGCAAGTATTTGAATTGCCTCACTGTTCCCCCAGTTCATGCAGTGTAAGATTCTGTCTTTTTATGTAAATAGGAGATACCTTTGTTAGTAAGCTTGTAAATAAACCTTTGTTGTGTTAGTGTTTCTTTCTATATTCGTATCCCCCTCCCCAGTTTCAACTGTTGGTGTTGAAATTTTTTTTTTATTTATTTCATATCGAACCTGAAGCGGACCTCTCTCAGAGGCCGTAACACTGTGTCGACCCTTTCCAGGATATTTCGACACCGTAACATTGTCTCTGAGATCTCCAGAGTCCGTAACACATCTCCTCTGGCGGGGGCAGTCCTCCTCCCGTCACAGGAAAAGCTAAAACACACGAGGAACAAACATGTGACAAACAATGCTCAGTTTCGTGGTTTGTTCACCGCCCTCGGTTGCTTTGGAGGAATGAAGAGGAAATGAGTCCTTTTGTTTCTTCTCTGTGGGAGGTTTGAAGGGGAAGGGTTGGTGGATTATAGGTATTCTGTAGGAGGACCCCCTCCCGGTATGACATACCTGACAGCTATATTCCCTTCCAGACAAACTACACAATCAGTGGTTCATTGCAGAACTTCGCTGTGATTGGGGATGCATACTTATACTTGATCATCTTTCTGCTTTCTTTATCATGATCATATTTCCTGGGTCTTGGATAACTGTCTTTCGCAGTATTATTATTATTATTATTATATTATTATCTATTATTATTATTATTATTATTATTATTATTATTATTATTATTATTATTTGTAGTAGTAGTAGTAGTAGTAGTAAGATGAACCCCTATTCATAATGAACAAGCCCACCACAGGGGCCAACGACTTGAATGTTCAGCTTCCAAAGGAATGTTAGGTGTTTATTTGAAAGAAGTGACAGATGGTTAAGTAGGAAATGCTGAAAGAAGAGGTCGGTTATAAGAAAAGGATAAAAGAAATTAATTGATAAATTAAAGGATACAGAAAATATAATTAGTAAAGGACAAGGAGAATGATCTTACAGTAGAATTGTACTTCATCCTCGCTTGATGTGACCAGTGTTTTCTGGCCGTTGTGACGGTCTCCTTCGTTCAGAGGATGTGCAGTTGGACCCTCAGAGTTCTAGCGATGACGTAATGCATTGCTGCCCTAAGGAAATTCTCCTTTTATTTTATAATTAATTTCATTTTTATCTACTTATTTGTTGATATACTTTTTTTCCATAAACTGATAATTTTTTGTATTTTTTATTAACTTCTGCTACGACTCTCTAATGAACACCTTAATATTATTTGGAAGATTTTTCCCATCGCATAGCTTTCATCTTCTGAATAATAATAATGATAATAATAATAATAATAATAATAATAATATATTTCTTAATATAGTAATGCTGTGTATATTTAGATCGTGGAGGAGAGAGAGAGAGAGAGAGAGAGAGAGAGAGAGAGAGAGAGAGGCGCGCGTTTGTACCTTATATTTCTCTCCTCGTCACCTGGCTTCGAGGTTCCGTATGTACCCGAATATTTGCTGCTGCTTTTTCGTTGTTGTGGATATTTGAAGGTTCTGTCTTCTCCCTCGAATGGTTTCAAGAAGGAGGTGGTTCGGTTTCCAATAGAGAATCCGTCGGTATTCGAGAGTTCGTCTTCCTGTTCTCTTCTTTTTTTAGAAATGTTTGGACCGAGACATCGTTACTCCATTCGCCTTCTTGTGGATCTCTCTCTCTCTCTCTCTCTCTCTCTCTCTCTCTCTCTCTCTCTCATAGGCTGAGGAAGGCAGGACTTGGCCATCGGCCCAATTGTAATGTTCCATTCATTCCTCGAGATGATTTGATAAAAAAAAGGTTTATTACGAAATGTTTGAGCAACTGATAAATATGAAGAGAAAATCTAGTCCAGTGGAATTATCATAAAGTTTGTAAAATAATGGACAGATGCTGTATACTGGTGCATATTCACACGTGCATACGCATGAATACGAGCGCAGACTTAATTTCATGCAGGAACTAACTGAGCATGTATGGGAACTATGAAAACTTTATCATAAGTTTCCTGTTCATCAACGTTGTGGATATTCTCATGATGGTTAATTTTTGCGGATATTGTGTCAATTTGTTACATGGAGAGAGAGAGAGAGAGAGAGAGAGAGAGAGAGAGAGAGAGAGAGAGAGAGAGAGGGTGTTTACTTATTCCAACTCACCCTCCCTCAAATTTGAGTAAATCCTCTAATCGGGATCCGGGCAACGTCTGGGCAGTTTTCATTCCAAATAGAGATTGTTGAAGGAGGAGGAGGAGGAGGAGGAAGATGAGGGAGGGGGGGGGGGAGGGGAGGAGGAGGAGGAGGAGGGAAAGTCGGTGCTCCGTGTTGCCATCATTGAATATTCCGAGCCTGTGGTCACTTTTATGGCCTCAGGCAGATTAGGTTATGAGGCTCACCCCATTTTTGGGGGACAAATTGGCCCCCCCCCACGTGATTTCACCCTTTTGAAGATAGTGAATCTCTCTCTCTCTCTCTCTCGCTCTCTCCTCTCACACACACACAAGGAATCTCCTTCTTCCCTGACATTTAATCTTCCTTTGGTTTTTTGTTTTTCCACTGCAGAGATTCAAATAAGATTTTAAAAGCCCGAAGCTCTAAATGCCCTCTCTGCCCCTCTCTCTCCTCATGAGGGGGATTAATGAAATCATCAACAAGATTACTTAGAACCTCATTAAAAGAAAGAAAAAAACTAAGTTCTTTGATGAAGAAGGTGATGTGGAAGGAGCCTCGACTCGAAATGTCTTCAGATTATTCAAGGTGTCTGGATGGAGTTTTTTGCCTGCGTGGACTCTCTCTCTCCCTCTCTCTCTCTCTCTCTCCTCTCTCTCTCCTCTCTCTCTCTCTCTCTAATCACACACAAGGAATTCTCCTTCTTCCCTGACATTTAATACATCCTTTGTTTTTCCAAACTGGACAGAGATTCAAATTAAGATTTTAAAAGCCCGAAGCTTCTAATGCCCTCTCTGCCCTCCCTCTCTCCTCCCATGAGGTGGGATTTAATGACAAATCCATCAACAAGATTACTTTAGAACCTCATTAAAAAAGAAAGAAAAAAAAAACTAAGTTCTTTGATGGAAGAAGGTGATGTGGGAAATGGAGGACCTCGACTCGAAATGTCTTCAGATTATTCAAGGTGTCTGGTGGAGTTTTGCCTGCGTGGACTCTCCTCTCTCTCTCTCTCTCTCTCTCTCTCTCATCATCTTATCTCTCTCTCTCTCTCATCTCACACACACACACAACAACTAAGGAATCTCCTTCTCTGACATTTAATCTTCCTTTGTTTTCCAAACTGCAGAGATTCAAATAAGATTTTAAAAGACCCGAAGCTCTAATGCCCTCTCTGCCCTTCTCTCCTCATGAGGGGGATTAATGAAATCATCAACAAGATTACTTAGAACCTCATTAAAAGAAAGAAAACACTAAGTTCTTTGATGAAGAAGGTGATGGGGAAGGAGACCTCGACTCGAAATGTCTTCAGATTATTCAAGGTGTCTGGTGGAGTTTTGCCTGCGTGGACTCTCTCTCTCTCTCTCCTCTCTCTCTCTCTCTCCATCTCTCTCTCTCTCTCTCATCACACACAAAGAATCTCCTTCTTCCTGACATTTAATCTTCCTTTGTTTTTCCAAACTGCAGAGATTCAAATAGATTTTAAAGCCCGAAGCTCCTAATGCCCTCTCTGCCCTCTCTCTCTCATGAGGGGGATTAATGAAATCATCAACAAGATACTTAGAACCTCATTAAAAGAAAGAAAAAAACTAAGTTCTTTGATGAATGAAGGTGATGTGGGAAGGAGACCTCGACTCGAAATGTCTTCAGATTATTCAAGGTGTCTGGTGGAGTTTTGCCGCGTGGACTCTCTCTCTCTCTCTCTCTCTCTCTCTCTCCCTCTCTCTCTCTCTCTCTCACACACAAGGAATCTCCTTCTTCCCTGACATTTAATCTTCCTTTGTTTTTCCAAACTGCAGAGATTCAAATAAGATTTTAAAAGCCCCGAAGCTCTAATGCCCTCTCTGCCCTCCCTCTCTCCTCATGAGGGGGATTAATGAAATCATCAACAAGATTACTTAGAACCTCATTAAAAGAAAGCAAAAAACTAAGTTCTTTGATAAAAAAGAAGGTGATGTGGAAGGAGACCTCGACTCGAAATGTCTTCAGATTATTCAAGGTGTCTGGTGAAGTTTGCCTGCGTGGCTCTCTCTCTCTCTCCTCTCTCTCAATCTCTCCTCTCTCTCTCTCTCTCTCTCTCACACACACACACACACACACATAGGGTTTTTGTCGAGCTGGTACCATGTAAGAAATTATCTCTAATCGTGGACGTGTTCAGTAGGTTTCCTGTCATGTCAAAGAGAGAGAGAGAGAGAGAGAGAGAGAGAGAGAGTTATAACAATTATCATTATGTTACAACTGAAGTACTCGGTGGTCTTGTCAAAATTCTTTTCATTTTATCTGAAAAAAGTCACAAATGATTCTATAATTCAATTTGCAATACCAGTCTGTGATAGTCTCATTCCGACCGGACAAGTAAGGATATCATGAGTAGGGCTTTTGAAAAATCCTTCTTCATCGGGAACTCTGAACGACATCTTGTTAGGAGTATCCTGAAGGAACTCGGGCATCGTCAGTTGACGAGGACCTCCCTAACTTCAGTAGGTTCCCAAAACTGATGCAATTTTGTTTCTGCTTTCATGGAGTCCTATAGGACTCTTAGGGGCATGGATGGCCTTGGAAAATAGGAGAGGATTCCTATCCTAAAATGATTTTGGATTTCTAATTGAGTTGTAAGGATAGACGGATGTGATGATTGTGTTAGTGACTCGGAATATTTCGTCTCAGGGAATTTGTGTCGTAGGTCGTAGTTTGGATTTAGGCCTGGTCTTTGCATGCGCATTGTTGATTGTTGCAAGGGCAAAGGAATCACTCTCTCTCCTCTCTTCTCTCTCTTCTCTCCTCCATCTCTCTCTCTCTATCTCTCTCTCTCTCTCCCCGAAGCGAACCTTTGTAAATAGAAACCCCTTCTTGTCTCTTCATTTTTTTACATAGATTTTGCTCAACGTCCCTCCGGAAGGATTTTTCTTTTCATATGTGAACAGGGAGAGACGGTTATTGTAAGGCAGTTTGGGTTTGTTGAAGGCTTTCATGGCTTTGCAATAGTGTGCAATTTGCATACCTCTTAGGAGAGAGAGAGAGAGAGAGAGAGAGAGAGAGAGAGAGAGAGCGAGAGAGAGAGAGAGCCGCGTTTTTCAAGATTGTTGTCTAGTGTTTTTTATATTAGTCGTGTATTGTTTGCAAGATCAAAATTTTTATTCCAAAATGTCCTTTTTATCTAACATGATAACCCCAGTAGTTAGGACGTGTGAAACCGTGTTTGTGCAAGGACACAAGCCGCGGGATCCGTTCCTTATCCTCCCGAAGAAAGTCCTGCAGGAGAGAGGTGCCCAACCAATCAAGGAAGGGAAGGATTCTTTCAAGGGGCAGTTCCCCTCTGGCGGGGCAATCATCCTTCAGTCACAGGAGAATTGAAAACAAACAACGAACAAACAACAAATAAACAAAAAATGCAGTGTCTCATTATTTGTTCCGTCCGTCCTTCGTTGCTTTGGAGGAAGGAAGAGGAGATGCGTCTTTCTGCTTCTTCTTCTTCTTCTCTTTCTCTCTGGGAGGTTTGAAGGAAGGACAGACATTTGTGCAACTTTTGATTTGTGTCTGTTTATTGTTTATACCTTTGCTTTTCTTTTCTTATTTGTCGTTGTTCATTTCTCTGTTTTTGCTTTTTATCCACAAGTTGGCTTTCCTTTCTGTCGAGCTTGATTTGCATACGAGCAGTTTGGAGTCTCGTCCTTTTGAACGTTTACCCCCCGAAAGGGGTGGTGCCGTTAGTGCACCTCACGTGTGCACTGTAGGCATTACTTTAAGGTTCTTTGCAGCGTATTTTTGTCCCCTAGCTGCAATCATTTTCATTCCTTTCAATTTACCTTCAATCATACTCTCTTTATTCCTTCTTACTTTCTTCAATCATCTGACAGTTGTTTCATAGTGCTGCTCCTGCGAGGTTTCCTCCTGTTACACCTTTAACACCTTTTTATTACTGGTTCTTTTTTCAGCTCTGAATGACCTCAGAGGTTCCAGCACTTGGCCCGTGACCTAAAATCTATATTCCATCCCATTCCATGAAATTTTGGAAGCAAACTTTTAGAAACATACTGGAAGATTTTGAACGACAATTATTCGGGTCACGCTGATTTTTATCAGTCCTTTGCCATTACGAAATTGCCCTCAATAAGTAATTACATTCTCTCTCTCTCTCTCTCTCTCTCTCTCTCTCTCTCTCTCTCTCTCTCTCTCATAGGCAGACGTCGTACCAAACTGAGGTTAATTTCCACCTGGGGCTTTCCAGTCCTGAGGTGTCATATGACACGCGAGTAGAATATTTCCGGGTAATGTAAGAGTGAGAAAATGATATGTATAGAAAGTTACCATTAAAAGGTCTGCCGGGCCAAGGTATTCTGTATCGAAAGAAAATAGTTGGATATTTAACGTTACCAAAATTCCAATTGTCTCTAGAGCTGTTATTAACTTAGAAATCATGAATAATCTACAGAGATCTGCCTGAAACTGCAATACAATGTAATACAATCTTTTCAACTCCCTATCAAATAAAATAATTTTAACTCGCTATACAACGCAATAATTTCAGCTTATTATGGAATACAATCAATTCAACTCACTATGCAATACAGTCATTTCAGCTCTGTAAGATACAATCATTTTACTTCAATATAAAATACAATCGTCCACTATTTTCATATTTCCTTCTGTATAAAAGCCCAGTTTTCCAGTCAGTCCAGCGTCCTTTCTGGAAGAACCCAGCCTTCAAATTCCGCTCTGTATTTCACCAACCTCCAGGCGGAGGGGGTGCATGTACCCAGACTGGATCCCATGAGTGGCCGGGGGTGGGGGTGGGGTGATGGGGATTTAGGCATTTGGGTCACCCTTAAAATGGAATATTGCTTCTGCTTCTGGATATTGCTGACGCTGTACGCTGTCGGAAACTTCAGACTGAAGGACGGAATTTTGTTGCTGAAAATGACTGGATACTTTTGTTTGATTTGTCTGAGAAATAGGAATTCCTTTCGTCACAGAAGGGGAGTAAGAAATATAATATCCTGACATAAATGAATATAAGTAGTCAAATGCATACTGGAACTTTGCAAGATACGATCCAGAAACACTTGACCAACAAAAGGCGCCGAATCTCAGTTTCTGAGAATCTCGGATAAGGAGGGAAATCTTTCAAACGCGTAACGAGAATATCATTGTGAACCCGTAGTACGTTTGACCATTTAGAATGAGTCCAAAATACAGGGTAACATGTCATAAGCATGTCGTCAACTCGTCACATGCATATCTCAAACATATTGAATACATGTCATAAACATGTCGTCAGTTCGTCGCACATCACAACCGTGTTGAATACAAATTAGCGACTACTTAGTGGTCCTAACCAGTCTTTCATACGAGTTATCGACCATAGGGTTAAGGTTCGTTTTCCATTTAACAGTGGTTGACTTGTTCTCAACATGTTTGTGATATGTTTGAGATGAGTTGCCGTCGTTTTTTATGACTGTTTACTCTAATGTGGATGTATCCAATATAGGATGAATGTCGTGAAATTTCGTCTTTATTAATGATTTTCAGATGTGTTCAACACGTGTGTTTATAAATTCTCTCTCTCTCTCTCTCTCTCTCTCTCTCTCTCTCTCTCTCGATAATTAAATATGTAAATGGAAAGGCATTTGCCGCGATATTTGCCTAAATCAAGTATGCTAATGACCTCGGCTGTTGATGGCTAAAGTTGATCTTGACTGCGCTTGCAACTTGACGCCTAATAAAAGGAAATTGAAAGAGCCAAGTGTTGTTATTAGATGTGTTTCCTGTTGTTGGTAAAGAGTGGAGGAACTGTAGGTGGTGTTGGGGCGTATAGTCTAGTCGTTTCATACGGAATACAGCGTTAGAGCTAACTATTAGATGCACTTATTACAACTCAGCATAAAATATGATAATTAATCTTCATAATAAAGTTCACTATATAATACAATCGTGTAATTCAATATGAAATACACCATTTCATTGCAAGTATAATACAATCATTTAAACTCATTATCAGAATACAATCACTAAAACTATTTATAAAATCAATTGTTTCAGCTCTCCAAATACAATCGTTTCAACTCACAATTATTGCCGTCAGTGCACCTCACTCTGTGCACTGTAGGCATTACTTTAGGTTCTTTGCAGCGTCCCTTCGGCTCCTAGCTGCAACCCCCTTCATTCATTTAACTGTACTTGTGTTCATATTCTCATTCTCTCATCTTACTTTCCACTCTCTAACAATTGTTGCATAGCGCAACTGCGAAGTTTCCCTCTTGTTAAACCTTTAACACCTTTTTTACTGTAATGTTTCCGTTTCAGCGCTGGAATGACCTCATAGGTCCCAGCGCTTGTCTTTTGGCCTAAACTTTATATATTTTATCCAATACAATAGTTTTAACCCATTATAAAGTAAAATAATTGCAACTCTGTATATAATACAACCTAGAGTAGTATGTCAAGGAGAATAAGAAGCTTTGTATTATTTTCACGCGTGAAAGAGCCTTCATTTTCTTATTTCTAATATAAAGTTCTCAAGTGTTGCAGTTCTGCAAATAAAAGACTTGACATTTTCTACAGGAGCGTTTCACGTAGCAGCTACACGACATCAAAAGGCGACTAAATACAGAAACTGAATAGAGTAGAGATATCAGATTCCCATCTGGTAATCCCTGGAGACTTCCTGCAGCCTCTGGCCCTGAGGATGAAATGGATTAGTTGCTTCGAGAGAACATCATTTGTATTTAAACAGAAATCTCTCCTTTGCGGTTCTCGGTTGGAAGGAGTAAGCGCTGAGTAGCACAGGTCTGCTCTCTCATCAGGTTATGTTAATACACTGTCTGAAGCAAGTTGGTCTGTGAGTGAAATTTTCATTTCATCATTTAGTGCCATCGAGCGGAGTCTGTTGGTTATTTTCCTATAAGAATAATGCTCAAGTCTTGGTACACTGTTTGCGTTACAATCACACGCTCACACTTTTTTTTTTTTTTTTCATTACTTGCACGTTGCATTTTTTTATGTTTACAAACTTTAATGCGACTTCGCTCTATTCTCGCCGAAGGGGGATTCAAACTGACAAAAGATTCGATCGACACCGCAGATCGACGACTGTCGGAGACTGTATCGATGCGGCTGTCATATACATACATATGTGCATATATATTCTCAATGATTTTATGGCCTTCACCTATAGACAGAAATAATACTGACTGTTCTTTAAAGAACTCCGGGTCAGAAGCGGTCAGTATGATGATTTTTGGTTTTTGTATACTTTTCGTTTCCAGGCGGAGAAAGGGAGATAGGCTGGTTGGAAAGGTGTCGTATTTTTATGGATTTGCTTAGTGGGTTTCAGTTTGTAACATGAACGGGAGAGTGACGTAACATGTCGCATCCTTAGCAGGATAATAATAATTAGAAACATTGACTGGAGTAACCTCTTTCCTTCCTATAGGAAAGACCAGGCCCTTTCCTTCCCCCTCTGACCTGTCTCCTTGTGTCTGAAAACCGAAGGCCTCTCTTTATGCATCTCCCTTCGGCGTCCAAAGGAGGGAATGATTCCATTGGTGCGTCTGGCTGGAGAATTTGTCTGCTGCGTCTCGTCGGTGTCTGAGTGGAATTCGTGGAGAGGGAGGCGAGTGGCAGCAGTTGAATCAGTTTACATCTTGAAATATCTCAGATTCCACAGTCGTTTCTTCGTTTTAGGGGGAAATGAATCAAAGATCCACGTAAATTTTAAGTTAAGTAAGTAGTTTGAATGTCCTTGGTTAAATTCGGAATTGGTATTAGTTTTTTATGTGGGGGAGGGGTTGGTGGTTAGAGAGGATACCGTAGGGGGTTTACCGACACCCTGTATGATATACCTGATATCTAGTTATATACCTTCCTGACAGATTCCCCAATCAGTGGTTTATTGGAGGTCTTTGCTGTGATTGGGGAAGTCACACCTGATCGTCTTTCTGCTTTTCCTATCATTATCTTTCACTGGGTCTTCGATAACTGCCTTTCTTAGTCTTTCATTATTATTATTATTATTATTATTATATTATTATTATATTATTATTATTATTATTATTATTATTATTATTATTCATAAAATGAACCCTATTTGTAAGGAAACAAGAAGCGGACCACAGGGCAACTGACTTTAAAAAATTAAAGCTTCCAAAGATAATATGGTGTCCATTTGAAAGAAGCAACAGAAAGTCCTAGGAAATACAGAAAGAAGAGGTTAGTTACTAGAAAATAAAAAAAGAGAAATTAAATCAGTAAGTAAATATCTAAAATATAAAAAAAAAGATAAAATCCAAGGAGAATTATCTTAAGGTAGTAAAGCATTGATCATCGCTTGGTATGACCACAGATGTTTCCTGACCCTTGTAACGCTCTCCCTTCAGAGGATGTCGTGCAGTTGGAACCTCGATGATGCAATGCACTTATTACTCCCCTGAAGCAATTCTGCTTGCAGTTTTTAATAATTTGCTTGCAATTTTATCTTTA
>NC_087214.1:28638929-28672065 GCF_015104395.2 Macrobrachium nipponense
AAAAGAGAGAGAGAGAGAGAGAGGAGAGAGAGAGAGAGTGAGAGAGAGAGAGAGAGTTAGTTGTTTTCTAAAAACGCAATAACCTGCCTTATGATTACAACAGCTGTAAACGACATGAAATGACTAAAACAATATGCTTTAAAACAAATATGTTATAAACCCACCTATGCTATAACAGAGCTACTTATGAAATGTGTAACTGTGTCTCATGTATTCCGTATAATAAAAAAGAAACTATTTAGGCAAAATATTATATAGATATATATATATTATAGATATATATTTAACGTTATATATATATATTATATATTATAGATATATATAGAGAGATATATATATATATATATATATATATATATATTACTATATATATATTTTTTTTTCTAAATTAGTTTCTTTATTTTATCATATGGAATACATGAGAGACAATTATACATTTCATAAGTAGCTCTGTTATAGCATATTTGGTTTTATAACATATTTGTTTTTGTCATTTTCATGTATATATATATAATAATATATATATATATATTATATAATATATATATATATATACCTATGATATATATATATAAGTATATATATATATATATATATATATAGATATATATATATATATATATACCCACACACTTTTAGCTACAATGTATAAGTATGAACTATTGAACATTGAGCAAGGGGTGATATCCGCATATCCACATTCTCAAACTGCAAATGTGGATGCGGATGCAGATGTTAAGAAATTATCTATGCGGAATGCGGATTTATAAAAAAAAAAAAATACAGATAATCCTCGGATATGTATGCAGCTGTGGATATACGATACATCTCTTGTTCAAGATAAATAATTGTCGTGTTTACAACGTGTATGCAACATATATGAAGTGAATATTTAATAGTTGAATTATTACTGGTTTCATATTTACTGGTAAATAAATGATAGCACTTGAATTATGTAGAAATTCTTCAGTGAATAACAGCTCTTTGAATGTCAAGTGTCTAAGGAAATATTTGCGACTGGCGTGAGATTAACGGTCTGCTTTTGTTTTTGCTGACTTTATTTAACTTTTATTTCCGATTGAATGCCCTGTCTGTTGAATAGTCACAAATGTTTGTTGATTCCCAAAACTATATAGTTCATCGTTTCCCTCAAGAATGTAAATTAGTTTATCACACCAAATTTATCGTCAAAATTATCAGAAGACATAAGATGATTCAAGGTATTACGTAGTTTTTCGTTTTCCAAGAGAATATAAGTTAGTTTATCACTAAGTTGAACAGTTTATCAGATAGTCGGGAACTACGAGAATAAAGTCAGAATAAACCAGGTTTGTTTAGTATCGTTAATCAGGGAATATTGCCAAGTTGGAAGGGGAAAGATCTCGTGCATATTCAGTAGAATTCTCTTGCATTCGGAGGAACACAATAGCGTCGTCTTCGTGCAAGGAATCTGACTTGTTTTTGTTTATTAGTTTCTGATGGTATTGGCTGCAATCAGACGGACATTAATCTTTGATAAACATCAGGGATTTTAATATATTTTATCATCCCCTTTGTCTTACTTTCTATTATCCTTTCCTTCATTTTCCTAGGAAGGGAAAGATAATTAGAATTTTCTGAATTTCCATAAGTTTCCCAGTCAGCTTCATTTTGGCCGGGAAAAAGGTCAAATGATCCCATTACCCTTTGAGAAACCTTTTGTATAGGAGCAATTTCTTTATAGGTAAAAGATCCAAGAGTTTTCATTTCTTTTTTAAATGTTACTTTCTAAGTCTTCTCTTGGGAAATTTCATATCACAAGACCCAATTGCTTACTAAATACATAAGCCACATACGTATAATAATAATGTACAATATTTATGTATATATAAATATATATACATTTGTATGTATATAGTATATAGAATATAGAATATATTATTTAACAAAAATTGCCACTGTATTTGTTCATAAAATGAGGTAAAGGCGGACCTCATTTTTAAACTGGGAAAGTTTCTTTTACAGTTACTGGGACCGATGGGGACAGATTGGTCCTTGAAATCTCTTGGCTTTTGTGGATAAAATCTTCGTTAGATACTCCTCCGTTTTAAATAAGGTCATATATATTATATATATATAGATATATATATATATATATATATATATATATATATATATATATATATGAATAACTTTATCACTAAGTATATAAAACGTGATGCTATGTATAAATAAAGGTACGTATTAAGCAGCATATGTATTCAGTAGAACAGGCCAGACTTCAAATGCACTGTTTATCCATCTGAGCGAAAAATCTCATTGAGGCGATACCTCTGTAATTGCTAGGTCTACTGATGATGGTTTTCAAGAAATTTACTGGAATCAGCAATTATACAAATCACTAATAAAAACAACCCTAAATTTTAGTCTCGGATTGTACCATTTGGACCCATATATTTGTAAAATGTTTATGAAGGACCTTAATATAAATGAACTACTAATTAAATAGACCCACATATATAGTTATTATCTCTCTCTCTCTCTCTCTCTCTCTATCATCGCTCGCTATATTTATATCCTATTTCCGTCTTTTCACTCATATTTTTGGACATTGTTTTTGACAAAATTTTCATGTTTACTAAGTCGTACATGCCTCCTTTTAATTAACTTAGTAGAATAGAGAGCCACCATGCAGACACAGTTCGTAAAGTTCTACAAAAATATGCGTTGGATTTTATAAATGAGTTTACGCGATTTTTAACCGAAGGTTAGATAATGAGCGAATGTGATGATCTTAAGAGTTTCCTACATTAAGCTGGTAGCTTCTTTGTTGTTCATTTTTTTTTATGCATGTACGTCTCATGTTGTGTGTGAGTTCTTCTAAATATGTTAAAAGGTTGCCTAGAATCACTACTTTTTGTTATGGATTTCAGAATTCCGTCATCACGTGGTTCCAAATGGAATTGGGGTCCAAGTGGCCGAAATGCCACGGAACAGTTTTCATATTTGAGCAAATGTTCATTTTAATCTTGTCAGTGCCACGCAGTTCAGCCTTCCAGAATCTTCCAAGTTTCTAGAAATCAGACGAATCTCTCTAGAAATCCAGTGGTTGAGGGAACGTTCGCTTTCTTCCCGAAATTTGGAGTGTCCGGGCGTTCTGTAGCCCTGTCAGTGGGCATGCGCTGTGGTGTTGGGTATTTTGAGAATGTAGATACTTGACATCATTAAATGACTTTAGGAAGGGAATCTACAGATATAAATACATACACCGGGTACTCGTATGAATAATAAAACTGATCCGTACATAATCTTCAGACATATTCTTGTCTGTGGGTACATTTATTTAAAGGACGATAATAAAGAAACTGGCTCCAGTTAGGCATAGTACTAGCAAAAAGGCAGCTATACTATGATGAATACAAAAAGTATTTGTCTTCAGGAATTAAAACTTTAGCTGACAATATCACAGTCTGGAAAAAAAGGAATTACTCTCATATCGATTTCAGACTTATTTAACCATTATTTATGCTTATGCTATAATTTTTACTCTCCCCCCCAAAAATAGAAAAATAGGATCATATTTAGTGCCAAGAGTCCTCAGAAACGGCTGTTTCGCGGCAGTTGTGGACTTTACTGTTATTGAACCTTTGGCCCCGAGTTGGAGAGATAGGGCGCTGGAGAGGCCAGGTGGATGGGTGGGCGGTTTACTACTAAGCCCTACAGCACTCACCTGCAGGTTTGGGCTAAAATGGTTTGGAAAGTAGGCGGAAATGACGTCATCTTGTGACCTTCCTCAAGGTCATATGTCAAAGTTGAGTGTTTCGAATACGGTTGTTTATGTAGAGCAGGAAAAAGGCTTGTTAGGTAACTCCCCGCTCCCCACCCTGGTCCTGGTTCTTGAGAATGTTTTAAAAAGATAATAAATATATAGAATAGCAATATAGGCATGGTTTTTTAATAAGTAGCATTGACTACTAGATCTGTTCATTACTTGGACGGGTGACCATACAATAATAAGTTTTTTGATCGTCTGTAAGGTCATGGGCTTATGGGTCCTGCACTCTCATCCCAAAGATTAATATTTGATCATTCATAATTGCTGTTTTATTGCCATTGGTTCTTAATTGCAAGAAAGAGAGAGAGAGAGAGAGAGAGAGAGAGAGAGAGAGAGAGAGAGAGGCCATTTGCTCCATTATGGCTCTGTAACGCCATACATCTGATGTAGTCGTCAGTTTTGACTTCCTTTTCTATCTTCTCTTCTCTCTCGCTCTCTCTCTCTCTCTCTCTCTCTCTCTCTCTCTTTCTGCAATTAAGAACCAATGGCAATCTGTTTAGCAGATTCGCAATACGATGAGGTAGCAGGAAGGAACTGGCATTTCTCATCTATGAAATCAGCAACAGTCCTAACCAAAAGATACAAAAGCATTCATAGATATATTAGAAGGATATAATCCTTCAAACTGGAACAAATCTAATGAAAACATCTTGAAAATAATTGAAGAAGTTCCAAATAAAATCCAAGTGGTCAAGAGACTCATAAAGAAAATATACATAAACCAACATATTCCGACAAAGAAAATGAATAAGGTGAATCTTGTGATATCCTAATTGATGCATTAGGAAAAGAATGCCAAAAGCATGCAAACTGTGTAAGGTTTGGTATAGCATAGTCAATCCACAAAACCTAATCAGAAAATGTGCTGCATGCAACATTCCGACCCATCCACAGTGTGCTGAGGTAATACAAGATTTGAGAAAAGATACAAGAATTTTTTGTTCAACATGTCTATCATGGATGACAATGTTATTAAATCAAGATTGAATGTACAAATAGTTGAGGATGAAGAAGAGGAAGAGGAAGAAAGAAGAAGAAAAAGAAGAAGAGGAAACGGAAGAAAAAGTAAACGGAAGAGTAAACAAAAATGAAATGACAGAAAAAAATAAGGAAAACAAGAACAAGATAAAAGTATGGATGCAGAGATACTCATTGATACTACATATGAGGCATAAAGCAGCATACCTACGAATAAGAAAATAAATTACGATATGACAACAGAAAAGCAAATCCCGAAGAGGCTCTACCCTACAATCTATACTAATGACGGGAAAGGAGGAAAAAATAGACAAGAAAGGACAAAATCTGCAACCTTTTGAAAAGAGGGAATTGCAGATTTGGAGAAAGATGTTACTACAAACATCCTAAGATATGTCAAAACTATGATATGGTAAATGTGCATACTTAGATGGATATGGGGATGATTGCAGAGATCTGCATCCAAAAATATGTAAAAACCTAAAAGAAGGAAAAGGATGTAAGTTCGACAAAAAATGCAAATATATGCACCCTGTAGCCATGAATCATAATCAAATAAATAACCAACCAAGTAATAAAATCCAAAAATAAGAAAGAAACAAATAAAGAGAGAATCAAGAATATCAGGTAAAAGAGAAAAGCAAACCACCAATGAGATATGCAGAGGTGTCGCAAAAAATTTCAAAGCATCAGCTCCGAAATTCTACTCAAGAGATAATAACTGTATTTATTATGCAAGAGGATATGCAGAGAAACGGAGAAAATTGCAGATTCAGACACAAAATGAATAATTATGATGAAGGAAGATCAAATATTATGGAAAAGTTGGATTTTTAATGTCAGAATTTCTGGAAATGAAATAAAAAAAAAGAACACATACCGAACAGGAAAGAGACATGGGAAAATCCTTATTACTACCAGTATTAAATGAAAGGAGAAAACACGCAACCCATCATAGTGATGAATGCGCATGGTTTAGTTCGAGTAACTCAAAAAGAAAATAGAGTACTTAGAAGAACTAACCCAAAATGAAAAGAAAATAGATATAATGAATATAAGTGAAACCTGGTATTCCCAAGAGACTGGGAATGATGATCAAATAAAAGGGTTCCAAACTTATAGATCATAGAAGAAAAAATAGGAATCAAGGGGGAACCGCAATATATGGGAAAGACAAAAAACAAGGAAAAATATATAGAAATATAGTAACTCAAGTGAACTATAGCGGTAGAATTTGAATCTGGAAAAATTGATGAACATAGTAATTATAGACCTCCTAATACTAAAGAGTTTTGACTTAATAATTGAAAAATTGGATGATATATGTAGAAATCACAAGGACTGGACTATTCTCCTATCTGGTGATTCAACTTTCCTTTCGTAGAATGGAAAGAACGAATAGGAGATTGTGGTTGTACTTATACATATAAAAAAGAGAGTAATAGTAGTGCAGAAGATAGAGCAATTTGAAAAGCTATTAGATATGCTACTAGAAATACAACCATTGCAACAAATAAATCACCTGCCAACAAGAAAGGAAAATACTTTAGCCACCTAGTATTTGTGAACGAGATGAATTATGTTAAAGAAATAATAGTTTATAATGCGAGTATTTCAGACCATAATGTCATAGAATTACAGTTCATTCCAAAAGCAAGTGAAAATAGAGATAAGCAAGAAATGAAAAAGTGGGAAGGATATGGGGGAAAATACAACTTCTACAGTAAAAATATAAAATGGTCCAGAAATTAATGAAGAATTAAACAAAGATTGGGATAACATTTTCGTAAGTGATGACATAAGGGTAAATACGGAGATATATATATATTGGAGAAAATAGTGGATATATACCGAAGAAGAAAAGTAAACATCATTCATGCATACCAAGAGACAGAAGGATCTTGTTCCAGAAAATCAGAAAGTGGAAAAAAGGTCTTGCAAAAGAAAAAAATGCATGGAAAGTTATAGAACTAAAAAGTAAGATAGAAAATGCAGAACAACAAGATTATACAATCAAAAGAAAATGAAAAACGGGACTTGGAAGAAAAACCCTATTAAATATCAAGCAAAACCCCAAACTATTATACTCATATGCGAAGAAGATGAATAAAAGAAGAATAGAAATAGGCCCTCTGAGAATTGAAGGGAGATTAACGAATGAAAAAAAGGAAATTTGCAACATACTGGCAGAACGATATAAGAGAGAATTCACCCCTAGAATAAGAAATGAATGGAAATCAATGGATATAGAAGTAAGGAAGGGATGAAAATAGTGAATATTGAGCTGACATAGATATTAATGAAGCTGATATTGTGCAGGCTATTAATGAAATTAAAAATGGAGCTGCTGCAGGGCTGATGGAATTCCTGCTATTTTGTTAAAGAAAGTAGTTCATTCTATCGCAAAGCCACTTGCAATATTATTAAGACAAAGTGTAGATACAGGCAAGATTTATGATGAGCACAAATTAGCATATATTACCCTACTTTCAAAAGTGGATCAAGACTAGAGGCAAGTAATTATAGGCCCTGTGAGTCTAACATCACATCTTATGAAAGTGTTTAGCTGAAAGTGTATGAAAGGGTAATGAAGAAAAATATTATGAAAACATTTAATAAAAAATAATTTGTTTAATAAAGGACAACATGGTTTCGTACCCGGAAAAAGTACACAAACCCAACTGTTAGTCCACCGTGAGAACATATTCAAAAATATGAAAAGCGGAAATGAAACAGATGTGGTTTATTTAGACTTTGCAAAAGCTTTTGATAAAGTAGACCATAATATATTAGCGAAGAAAATTAGAAAACACATATCGTGGATAAAGTAGGAAGATGGTTAAAAGAATTTTTACACAACAGAAAACAGATAATTATTGCAAACGACGAGAAATCGGATGAAGAACCAAGGTAATATCCGGTGTGCCGCAAGGTACGGTGTTAGCTGCAATACTGTTTGTTATTATGATTGAAGACATAGACAATAATGTTAAGGATTCGGTAGTGAGTAGTTTTCGCAGATGACACAAGAATAAGTAGAGAAATTACTTGTGATGAAGATAGGAACGCTCTACAAAGAGACCTTAACAAAGTATATGATTGGGCAGAGGTAAATAGGATGGTATTTAACTCTGATAAATTTGAATCAATAAATTATGGAGACAGAGAAGAAAGAAACTATATGCATATAAGGGACCTAATAATGAGACCATCACAAATAAGGAAGCAGTTAAAGACCTTGGTGTGATGATGAATAGGAACATGTTATGCAATGATCAAATAGCAACTCTGTTGGCAAAATGTAAAGCAAAATGGGAATGTTGTTACGGCACTTCAAAACAAGAAAGCTGAAACACATGATTATGCTTTACAAAACATATGTTCGTAGTACCACTTGAATATTGCAATATGATATGGTACCCACACTATCAAAAGGATATTGCACAAATAGAGAGTGTACAAAGGTCTTTACAGCTAGAATAGAAGAAGTTAAGGACCTAGACTACTGGGAAAGACTACAATTCTTAAAATTAAAATATAAGTCTAGAGGAGAGAACGCTACATGATAATTCATGGCATGGAAACAGATAGAAGGAATAGCAGATATCATGGAACTAAAAATATCAGAAAGAGCAAGCAGAGGTAGATTAATAGTGCCCAAAACTATACCAGGAAAAATAGGAAAGCACACAGGACATTAATCCACTACGCACCAGCATCGATAATGCAGCGTCTATTCAATGCGTTGCCAGCTCATCTGAGGAATATATCAGGAGTGAGCGTAGATGTAAGAATAAGCTCGACAAATATCTAAACTGCATCCCAGACCATCCAAGATTGGAAGATGCAAAATATACCGGAAGATGTACTAGCAACTCTCTGGTAGACATTAGAGGTGCCTCACACTGAGGGACCTGGCAACCCGAACAAGATGTAAGGTCTGTAAGGTAAGGTCTCTCTCTCTCCCCTCTGTCTCTCCCCCAAGTTTCATTTTGACTCTTAAAGCATAATACACATAACCACCTGGTTGTAGTTGGCAGCATTGCAGTTGCTGGTTTCCTCTGTTCCCAGTGATGTTTCGATTCTTCAAGAGGCGTCTTTATCCATTGTTTTCTACGGGTCCGGGCTAAATAAAGACACAGGATTGCATATTACCATATATTTGAGAGAGAGAGAGAGAGAGAGAGAGAGAGAGAGAGAGAGAGAGCGTTCCGGAAATCTGACTCATTTACACATTAAATTCTCGAACCTTCTATTTATCATACTAAAGTATAAAACTTATTTTTCATTTTGGAATAAGTTCTAGATAATAACCTCTGGGTTGTTATCAAGGGTTGTTAAGTCTCTCTCTCTCTCTCTCTCTCTCTCTCTCTCTCTCTCTCTCTCCTGGAGCCACTGGGACCAGCATCATCAGTGGAGGAAGCACCTAGATAACTCCATTAAGACCTATTATATAAGCGCAGGATCCCAAGAGTGAGTTCATTTTTATCTCCGCCTCCTCCGTGGGAACCTTTATTCAGGGCGGATGGAAAAACAGAAGATAAAAGGAGATTCCGGTACACTTTGAAACATTTATGAGGCGGAATAGCGATCGGGAATTGTACCTGATGCCCTCAGGAACTGGTTGCTGTTATACTGGTTTGTTGAAAGATTACTTTATCTAAGTCGTGTTTTGAATATACAAGTAAACTTTGACCATTTCAAAGACGTTGAGAAATGGTCAGATCTCGGAGAATATTCATTTAGCTTGCTGAAACAAGGTTTGATATTTTTTGTGAAAAAACATGAAAACGAGAGAGAGAGAGAGAGAGAGAGAGAGAGAGAGCTAGAGAGAGAGAGAGGAGAGAGAGAGGAAATAAGATACTCACTGGGTACTACTTTTAATAACCCATTTTTGTTTTATTGAGTACAGATTACATTTTATAGCTTCTTCACTAGCCAATCGGCGAGAAAAACTTTA
Organism: Macrobrachium nipponense; assembly: GCF_015104395.2. Lineage (NCBI taxonomy): Eukaryota > Metazoa > Arthropoda > Malacostraca > Decapoda > Palaemonidae > Macrobrachium > Macrobrachium nipponense. The sequence goes on from NC_087214.1 coordinate 28,648,682, forward strand.
CATTTTTGTTCCACTTATTAGAAATAGTAATGTTTCCATTAGATGTGAAGTAGTGACACCTAACCAGTCCAGTCAACATTGCTGAAAGGCAAAATTGTCTTAATAATGTTAAGTTGCTTATAGTTCAGGTAAGTTGATACTTTGAAGTACATCTATGCTACAATGAAAGGTAAATACATTCACTCACAAACACACACACACACACACACATATATATATTATATCATAATATAATACATATAATATATTATATATATAGATATAGTGTATATATATATATATATATATATATATATATATATATATATATATATATTATTATATATATATATATATATATAATGTCTGTGTGTGTATATATACCTTCATTTATTCAAATTTATTCGAAAAATATTAACCATCACTCAAAAATAATGTCGAATTGTAGAGAGGGCTGAAAAAATATGGCGAGCCATTTGTTTTTTATTTCACTTACCCTTCCGAAATTCAATTTCTCTCTCTCTCAAACAACAACTCTCATCTACTGCTGCTGCTTAGATTTCATTCGTAGTCCAAAGGAACTAGAGTTTGTCTATGGAAATCGAGAGAAAACATTTTGAGGGAAGTCCTGTGGAGTGAGAAGGGATTTGTCTATGGGGGGAATTACTATAATACATGATTATGGGGCGCTCTTCGTGTTTGGAGGAGAGAGGAGAGAGAGAGAGAGAGAGAGAGTGAGAGAGAAGAGAGAGAGAGAGAGAGAGAGAGAGAGAGAATTATTGAATTTCGGAAGGCTACGTAAATTAAACGGAAGTTTTCCCCCGACAACTGGCTCGCATATTTTCGGTCAACTCTCCTCTCTCTCTCTCTCTCTCTCTCTCTCTCTGATTCCCACAGAAATTTTGAGAGATGCTTAATATTTTTTCGAATAAGTGAAAGCGTTTATCACCGGAGGAAATAATTTAATTTCGCCTAAACATTTTGTTATGCACCCCACTTGTAGGAGGGTTTTCGCTAATTAGCTGAAGCAGCTTTGTGAAATATTTATGTAATGAAAGATATTTAAGTGATAAGTGATTCAGTGAAAAATGCTCAAAAAATTTTCAACGAAATATTTATTCATTGAAAAATATTTATTCAGTGAAAAATATGTATTTAATAAATATTTTTAGAGTAAATATTTATTTAGTTAAATATTTCTTCACTGAGAAATATTTGTTCAGTGAAAAGTACTTGTTAAGTGAAGAGTATTTCTTAATGAAAAATATGATTCAGTGAAAAATATGTATTTAATCAATATTTATAAGGTAAATATTTAGTTAGATAGTTTATTCAGGGTGAGAAATATTTAGTCAATGAAAATATTTGTTGAGTGAAAAAAGATTTTTAATGAAAAATATAAATAAGAAGAATTAATTGAAAAATATTGATTCAATAAGAAATATTTATTCAAAGGAAATGTTAAATGAAAGAATATTAAAGTAAAAAATATTAAATGAAAAACATTGAAGAAAATTTTGGTATTCGATGAAAAATATTTATGTACTGAAAAATATTTATTTTGTTCACTAGACATTTATTTTAAAATATTTTTTTTTCTCATTATGTACTTTGCTGCTTAACTTTAGTTTTACATGTCATTATTTTAGCTCATTTAGCCTTGTTTTGTTTATAGAATATAATATTATTTTTGTTGGACAATTTGTAGCTAGGAATTATTGGGTTGGGCAGAGAGGACCGACCAGACGTGGAATGAAACACCCGTACCCTCGGCAGGTATCTGATAGCAGAAGAGGCTTAATTGCCAGATGACAAGTTATTTGTTCAAGGTGCAAATATTTTGGATAATTTAAAAATGAATTTATTTGTAAAGCCTCTTTATGTTTGGATGTGGTGCGGGGTGGGTATTTGTTAGCAGTCCTGTCCCTTGTGATGGATGTGGGGTGGTGGGGGTGGGTGGTTTGAAGATAATGATATTATTACTATTCTTGGAACAAGTCCACTAAAGGGGTCGTTGATTTGAAATTGAAGCTTCCAAGGAATATTATGGTGTTCATAAGAAAGAAGTAAGAGGAGGTAAAGGGAAATACAGAAAGAATAGATCACTTATCAAAACAGAAAGAATAAATTAACGAAATAATTAATATTTGTTCCGATACGTAACACAAACCATCGGTCCTTTAACAATAGGAAGTAACTAGCGGCAGCTGGAACGGTCGTGAACGTTCGTTAAGCTTCACCAAGAATCACTTTTGCTTTCGGCCGTGGTGTGTGAGGACGTTGTTCGCCATAGATCTCTGCCCGCTACATCGTCGTATGCTTGGATATTATTTTCTCTTTGACTGGTTTGTTTGGTAGTGAAAGTGAATCAGTAAGTATTCTTTTTTTCATTTTTCATTAAGTGAATAAATTATGGATCAAGAATTGGGTTGGGGCTTTCGCCACGCCCCCGGTCGCCTGTAGAGTGTCCTCCTGGATTTCGCTCATTCATTGATGTGGATCCTCATGAATTGTGTACTCGGTGCTGAGGGCGTGAATGCTCTCGGGCCGAGCCATGTATTGCAGTGTGAATTGGTCTGAGGCGCAGTGGGGCTTGTACGAGGGTAGGAAGAAGCGAACTCTGCCCAAGGAGTCGTCGGAAAGCTCTCCAGCTACTCCTTTGGTGACGGATACCTCGTCATCCTTCTGCCCCCTGCTCAGCTCCTTCTCCTCGCTCGCTCGATCCGTCGAGTGTGGAGGAGGGCGCTCGTTACCCAGATGTTTCAATTGTATTCAGGGTCTTCCGTCCGCTCAGGGTGGGGTTCGACCCCCCCCCCCAACCCCCCCCCAAGCAAGAGGGTACCCTTCAGACTTACCCGGCTGTTGCTTCCGCAGGTGCATCTTCCATGGGAGACAACCTTGGGCAGGTGTGGGCGTCACTGGGATTGCAGGGCGTGCCCAGTATCCAGGGGTTGATTCAGCGTCTGGCAGGGTCGGGGGCGGTCACCCATGGTACGGTGACCACCACAACAACAACAATCTCTACTCCAGGGTTACGCCGCCCCTCCTCACCTTGTGTATACACCCGCATGTGATTACAGTGACACCGACAGCCGCCATGCAAGGGCTGATCGCTGCCGTACCGAGGAGGGGTGTGCCGTCTCCACCTGGTTTCTTTGTGCTGCCGACCCCAGACTTCCGCTGGCCCAAAAAGGTCTCCCCTGGACCTGCGCACCGGTACCCAGGATGACGGTGGCTGAAAATAAGGCCGCCCCGCCTGGGTTACCTGACTTTCCTGCCGTACCTGCCGTACCTGCCGCTACCACTGTTTTCTGCTGCTGGCCCAGCCGCTCTCGCCGCTCCTGCTGTTTCCGCTGTTTCCCGCTCCTGCCCATGTTGTTCCTGTCCAGTGTTGCTGCCCCAGACTCAGGTTCTTCCGGACAGGTGCAGCCGGGCCGTGTTGCTTCGGCAATTGCCCCCCGGCTCCGTCCTGGATGGAGGATCTAACGTCTGTCCTGCGTGAGCTGACGAAGAAGAGGAAGGTGTCGTCGTCATCTCGTCGTCTTCTTCATCGTCTGCTGCCGCCTCTTCCCCTTCGACTTCTAAGGCTACCAAGCTGAAGAAGAAGAAGGCTGCCTCCTCCCCCCCCTAAGAAGGCTCGTCGGGACCTTCTAAGGGCCCGTCCAACTCCGGTGGGACGGGGGGTCCTTCTGCTGGTCCTCCTGCCTTGCTCCTTCGGAACCGGCCTGTCTCTCCTTCCGCAAGGAAGAAGAAGACTGGGACCAGAGGGGTACCGGCTACCACCGGTACTTCTTTGCCTGGTGTTAGCGGCACTGCCGCTAAGCCAGGTACCGGCTCGGGCTCTCGTTCGCGAGAGGCTCCGAGTGTATGGTCTCCCGCGGGAGACCGTGCAGCCAAAGTTTTGATGCCAGAGTTCGCCAGGACAGCGGCACAGAGCAGAAGGCTGGTGAGAGCCGCTCAGGTGACTCTCGATCCAGGCCAGGCGGCTCGCTTCTCGCAGCGAACCAGCTGGTAACTCGGGTTAACGTGACGGTCTCTGACCGGCCACGGGTTGAGGCTGGGAAGAGATCCCCCCGATCGTTGGCGCCAGCATAGGGTGGTAACAGCGGTTCAATGCGCCGTGAGGACGCACAGCGGTCTCACTGCAACAGTGATCTCTGCAGGTCCCCTGACCGCTGCCTGCCCACAGGGACCGGGCGGATAGGGGGACCAGCAGCAGCTCATCTGACGCACGGGACCGGGGTCGCTGTGCTCAGTCGAGCCGCTCGCCACAGGTGAGAGGTGCGACCAGGCCTGCAGGCCGATCCCCACCGCGGGTTGGTGATCGTTTGCAGCTCTCCAAGCACACTGGTTCTGCCAGTGAGCGAGGGGGGAGCGTCAGGTCTGCCTCTTCTGTACCTTCAACTTCTCGGGCATACGCCGGGAAGAGTGAGGTACCCAGAAGTTGATCATGAGGGGCGCGCCCCTCGCGATCCTGTCACGACGCCGTACACACCAGGCACGGTCCTAGGATCGACCAGGGATGTACGCGCAAGTGACAGGAGGAGACCGAGAGGGGTCTGATGCTGTTCCTCCTGAAGGAGGAGGGTCTCGGGAAATGCTCTTGCTGGAGGGACTGGACGGTCCTACTCCTCAAGACGCTGTCACTCCTGAGATCCAGAGGAACTTTGCCGAGGTCATTGCGCTGATTCGTCAGCACAACGGCCTTGGGGAAGGATCGCCGCTCCCACCATCCGAGCCCACGTCCCGGCTCGAGTTGTTTTGGGGCCCGAAGAGGGAACCCAAACCGACGGTGGGTCTGCCGCGGTCAGAGCTGGCTGACTCTGTCCTGGACCAGGTGGAGTCTCTCGTTTCCGGACGGGAGGATTCGCTGAAGTCAGGCAGGTCATCGAAGCTGCTTCCTTCCTCCTCTACAGTGTCCAGCGGCGTTTTTATGTGCCATCAGAAGATCCGATGCCGCCCAAATAGGTTAACTAGCAAGGCTAACTCCGGGTGTGTCCCTGCAGCAGCTCCTGTTGGAGAACCTCTGGAGAAGGCACTTGCAGTGGAATCAACCGCTATGGCGGCATTTCAGGCAGTCTCTTGGTTGAATCTGTGGTCCCTCACAGTATCCAAATTCGCGGCCGACTCTGGGAGTTCTGCTCTCGAAGAAGACCCGGCTTTCAGGAGACTATGCCAGTCTGGAGGTAGAGCCATCTCCTACCTCGCCCATCAGACGGCAAACCTGTAGACCAACCTGGTGCTTCATCCGTAGGGATGCAGTCCTTACACGAGTGACCAGGGGGGCTGGCGCGAGGCGGCACTCGGACTTCGCAACGGACCCATTAGGAGTTCCTCCTCCTCTCTTTCCTGGAGAGATGGTGGACGCTGCGGTGGAGGAGGGCGGGCGCACTGATGACAGTGACCGTTCTGGTTCACCAGGCAGTCTCGAAGGCTTGCTGGGCAGCCTCCGAGCTACTGCAGCTAAACCAAAGAGTTTAGCTAGCGCTTCCTCGGCTGCTAAGATGATTGCTCCGTCTGAGCCCCGAGGAAAGACTCTTCCTTCTACTTCTGCCAGGGGAGGTCGACATCAGCCCCCCTCCCAGCCCTCCTTTTCCCTAGGAGGAGCAGGGAAGAATTCGAAGAGAGGTGGGAAACGCTAGGGACGGCGTACCCCCTCACCTGCTACCAGAAGTGGGGGGGGGTGGGGGGGGGGGGGTGCCTAGCGAGCCATTGGGCAACCTGGCAGCACTACGGTGCCGAGACTGGATAGCAGACGTCCTTCGGGAGGGATATCTACTACCCTTCGAATCTCGGCCACCTTTCACCTCCAACCCGGTCCATCTTCAGACCTATGTCCAGGGTTCATCAAAGGACATCGCTCTTCGACAGGAGACCATGCTGAACAAACGAGCTGTAGAGATCGTCAGGGATCGGTCACCGGGCTTCTACAGCCGCCTTTTCCTGGTGGAAAAGGCCTCAGTGGGGCTGGCGGCGCCCGGTGATAGATCTCTCTCCCCTGAACCGATTTGTTCGCCAGACTCGGTTCACGATGGGAGACGGCACGTTACGTGCTCGACTCCATCAGGGAGAACGATTTCATGCTTTCAGTGGATCTGAAGGACGCGTATTTTCAAATACCCGTCCATCAATCCTCCAGAAAGTACCTCCGCTTCATCCTCGACAGGACGGTGTACCAATTCAGGGCACTTTGCTTCGGTCTCTCAACCGCCCCACAGGTGTTCACGCGAGTGTTCACTCTGGTGTCTGCTTGGGCCCATTTGCACAGGATACATCTTCTGAGGTATCTCGACGATTGGCTAGTCCTGGCGAGCTCCCGCTCGCGGTTGCTACAGGACAGGGATCGACTCCTGAAGTTCTGCCGCGATCTGGGGATCGTGGTAAACTTCGAGAAGTCCGATCTCGAACCCAAGCAGAGGATGAAGTACCTGGGTATGCTGATCGACACGGTAGCAGGGCAAGTCTTCCCCGCGGACTTGCGGATCAGCAAATTCAGGGAGGCAGCCGACCAGTTCCTGTCTCGGCAGGAACAGGCCAGCCTCAGCAATGGCAAGTAGTGATCGGCCACCTGTCGTCACTCGAGAAGTTAGTTCCTCACGGACTTCTTCACCCGCGGTCTCTCCAGTGGAGACTAAAGGAGAGTTGGTCACAGGCAAAGGATCCACCTTACTTCTTCCTGTGTCCCTCACAGAGGAGGTAAGGCAGGACCTAGCCTGGTGGCTGGACAACAGGAACCTCTTAAGAGGAGTGCCTCTCTGCACTCCCCCCCCGGAGATGTTGCTGTTCTCAGACGCATCCACCGAGGGATGGGGCGCACACCTGGAGGAGTTGCTGACTGCAGGTGTGTGGGACCATCACGACAAGCACCTTCACATCAATGTCCTGGAACTCAAGGCGGCGTTCTACGCTCTCCAAGAATTTCAGGACCGCTTGGTGGGACACTCAGTGGTGTTGATGTGTGACAACACCACAGTAGTGGCATACGTCAACAAGCAGGGGGGCCTAGTGTCTCTCCCGCTGCACCAGTTGACCGTGCAGGTGCACGAGTGGGCCACAGCTCACTCAATAGAGCTGTCAGCACGCTACATTCCAGGCAAGAGGAATGTAGTAGCAGACAAGCTCAGCCGTCGGGATCAGGTGATAGGAACCGAATGGTCTCTACACCCATATGTGGCGGAAAGGCTCTTCAACCTGTGGGGGCGTCCAGTCGTGGATCTGTTCGCCACCCGGCACAACAGGAAACTCCAAGTTTCTTTTCAGCTGTGCCGAACCCATGGGCAGCTGCATAGGACGCTCTTCAACATCCATGGGACAAATCTCTTCACGTACGCCTTTCCCCCTTCTGTCTGATTCGCAAGGTTGATACAGCAAGTGTGGCCACCCGAATCTCAGGATGATCCTGTAGGCTCCCAAACGACCTCAAGCCATTTGGTATCCGGACCTGCTGGCTCTGCTTGCGGAAGCACCGAGAGAGATGCCCCATTGGCACAACCTTCTAGCCCAGCCACACGTAGAACGGTACCACCAGACAGTCCAGTCCCTACGTCTTCACGGCTGGCTGTTATCCACCATCTCTTGCGAACGAGAGGCTTTTTTCGCAGCGCAGCAACAGAGATGGCTGGACACGTCCGACAGTCCTCTGCAGCTGTGTACCAAGGAAAGTGGGCCGTCTTCTGTGGTTGGTGTCGTAGACGGGGTCTATCTCCTCTCAGAGCCACTCTTCAGCAGGTAGTGGATTTCCTCGTTTTTCTTCGCCGAGAGAAGCTCCTCTCCGTCCCACAGTCAGGATACAGAGCCGCCTGGCCCTGGTCCTAAAGCTGAGGGGACTGGATATCTCGAATTCGTTAGAGATTTCCTTGCTTATGAGGAGTTTCGAAAGGTCTTGCCCACCCAGGGAACTCAGGCCCCGAGTGGGACGTGACTCTCGTCCTTAGGAGTTTGACTCGAAGACCATTCGAGCCACTCCGAGAGTCATCAGACAGGGATCTGACCCTCAAGACCCTCTTCTTGCTGGCCCTGGCATCGGCGAAGAGAGTAGGGGAACTACATGGTCTGTCTTTCAATGTTAAACATTCTAGATGGGGATGGGATCTGTGACGCTCGATTTCGTCCTGAACTTCGCTTGGCCAAGACTTAGAATCCATAGATTCCCTGGCGACAGGTTCGAGTCTTTCACAATCCCCTCCCTAATGGATTTCACCGACAATGATACGGATGAGATGCTGCTTTGTCCTGTGAGGGCGCTACGGCGCTATCTGCAGAGAACTCGACACCTCAGGCCTGAATGTCGACGCCTCTTCGTTAGCACTGGGTGACCAAGAAAGAAGTATCCAAGAACACACTTTCTTTGCTGGCTGCGTGAGGTGATCAAGAGGGCATAGCGAAACTGATGGTAGTGACGACACCCGTCCCCTTCTCCGAGAGCCCACGAAGTCAGAGGTATTGGTCCTTTGCTTGCGTTCCGCAAGAACTTCTCCGTGGCGCAGGTCCTGAAGGCAGGTGTCTGGGCCAACCAGACTACCTTCACCTCCTGGCCAACCAGACTACCTTCACCTCCTTCTACCTTCGGGATATTGCCCACAAGTCCTTGGATACTTTTTTTCCTTGGGACCTGTGTGGCTGCTCAACACGTTGTGTAGCTACCCAGCACCTGCGCAGGCAGAACAAGGCATCGATTCCTTGTGTGACTGTAAGAATGAATGAGTGAATGAGAGTGCGACTGGCTTCTCTTCCCATCTTTCTCTCCCTCTACCTGTGGGCAGAGGGACACGGTCGTCACTACGCTGGAAAAGGAAAAGATGCAGGTAAGCTACTCGACCGAGCTCCATCCTATCCCTTTCATTAGGGATAGGAGTGAATATCCACCACATCCTCCAACAAGGGGGGGGAAGTGGATGCCAACTTGAGACAACCCATAACTTTTATGTTGCCTCCTGCAAACAGGAACAAGTTCTTGCTTGCTGGTACGAAGAGATACGCTTGCCTCTCTCTTAGTACTTGGTCCAGAGGTCTGACCATTGATCCTGCGGTGCACACCCTGATCAATCGGACAGAGGCTTGGATCCCTCCCTCGCTCTTACGACCAGGGAGGCATTCCAAGGTTGGGGGGGCGAACACCAGTCTGTTCACAAAGACTCAGATTCCTCCCACCAAGAAGTGAGTCTTCCCATTGTTAAAGGACCGAGGTTTGTATTACATATCGGAACAAATGACAATTTGTCGAAAATTGCATTTTTCCTAACTATACAAACCTGAGGTCCTTTACATAGTCCCACCTCATGCCACCCCTCACTCTGCGTTTTTTGCATGGGCCTAAAGCAAAAGTGATTCTTCACCTCCCAGGCGCGCGCGCGCGCACTGTCGGACAAGCAGTTAACTACCGAACTCCTTGTTCGAAGCTTACGACTGTTCCAGCTGCCGCTAGTTACTTCCTATTGTTAAAGACCGAGGGTTTGTATAGTTAGGAAAAATGCAATTTTCGACAAATTGTCATATTTATAAAAATGTAAGTAAATGACCAGAATGCAATGAGAATTGTGTTGCAGGGTAGTAATGCATCGCAACATTATCTCACGTCACATGTTTATCTCTGCTACTTCATCAATATTATTGTAATATTTGAGTATTTTCCATCCTTGGCATTTTTCATCCCTTCTGCCCCAAACTCTGTAGAGTTCGATCTCTCAGTTTCACTCCTGTTTCAGTTTCGTTTCCTCCTCTCGTTGCTTTATAGTTTGTCGTCTGTCTCTTGGGATATTCTTTTCTTGATTATTTCATCCATTGTTTTTATTTCCTATTTGTTTATTTACTCTAGAAGTTACACTGAAAACCGTATTATTTTTTTCTGCCTGAATAAAATCTTTATTTTTACTTCACAGTATCCATTCTCTCTCTCTCTCTCTCTCTCTCTCTCTCTATCTCTCTCTCTCTCTCTCTCTCTCTCTGTTTGAATGTTATTTTTATTGAATAGCAGATTAACATTTAAATTCCATTGACGTACAGTCTTTCTATGATTTCATGTGTGCATTATTGTATATTTTATTTATTTTTAGATTTTTATTTGGTTATTATATTCAACCGATTAAAGTCCTGAATGAAAGATTGAGACTGTTTCTCTTTTTGGTGCATTTACTGCTCGTATAGCTAGACCTACATTCCGTTTTACCTCTAGAATACTTCTGGAACTTTTGTAGGAAGGTTTCCAGATACCGTAGGCAAACTTTACACTCTGGAAAACATGAGAAGAAAAAATGTAATAAAAACTAGCGGAAGGTCAACTGTCCAACAACAGACATTGTTGCTGAACAGTTGATCCCAAAAGTTTTATTTTTCCTCATCTAATGTTTTCTGTGATATAAGGGCAGTAGGAAGTAGGCTAAGAATGTTTCCTTCTGTGTTCAGTCAAGTCAGTACCTTGAAAACGTGTATGCTAAATGCGTCCACACTGTAGTAAAAATGTCATAAACATGTCGACAAATTGTTATATCTACCTCGGTGGCCACGAGTTCGATTCTCAGGCATTCCATTGAGGAGTTAGAGATGGGTATTTCTGGTGATAGAAGTTCACTCTCGACGTGGTTCGCAAGTTACGTAAAGCCGTTGGTCCGTTGCTGAATAACCACTGGTTCTATGCAATGTAGAAACTCCATACAACAAACAAATTGTTATATACATATCTCAGACATGTAGGAAACAAGTCAGCAACCATAATTTGAGAACGAATCTTTGGCAATTGCTGGATAATAGTATGAGGCAATGTTCATGCGTACCAAGAAGTCTTAGACGTGTATGCAGCATGTTTGTGATGTGTGGACGATAAGTTCACAACTTATTTAAGACACTCTTATTGAATCCCAGCTCACTTAGAGAGTATGTGCTTTGACTTGAAGGTTCCTTCAGCCTCTGGGATGGATTCAGCAGATAAGGGAGAGAAAAGCGTGGCAACTATACCTTCCCCGATGCAAAGTCGAGGGAAATGTGAGATTGAAGTTCCATCAGGATGAAAGAGGGAGTTTGTGGTTGGGCCATGTTGGTGTTGTCAAGAACAGTTTTTCAGTAAGATGCTGGTACCTTATCATTATTTGGTTGACTGGTGGGCGGCAGGTCTGATTCGAACACCAGACCTTGCAAATGCGTCTATGTTATACTAAGCCCATTTTCCCCTAAATAGGATGACACTTAATATGTCGGTTGCTGGATATAAGAGTATGCTCTTCCCACCCTGGATGTGACCCACCACAGTCAACTAACCACCAGCCACATAATTTACTGCTTGGGACAAGATTGCCCAAATATTTCCCAAGAAACGAATGACTTCTTTCTGTTTCCCCTCTCCGGGATCGATCTCAGGACTCTAGTTGGGGTTCCATCTGTAATATCTGAAGAGAGAGTGAATATAGAATGATTATCTATTTGAATTTGACCAAAGATGATGATTACTATTACATTTGAGGCGTTAGACCCAAAATGTATGGGCTTATAGGGCCCTGAATGCTCTCCCCTCCTTCCCACAATCCCCCACCTACCAGGACCGGGCCCCATGGCCCATTCATTCATTGAGTCATTCATTATGTCTTAGGATCATCCAGTATTCAGTTTTGTTTCCATTTATATCGAACAGAGAAAATGATTGTGAATTCTGCTGGGCAGTAGATTATATCGATGTAATATCCACAGAGGTCATTGCAGTGATGGAAACAAGAGGCGAATAGGAATTAAATCTGGGGTCATCATTCGGCTGAAAGATTTGGGATTCCATTTTGGAATGATGACGGGTTCCACAAATGCCTTTTCGGCTCTGACGAACTTCACGGGATGCTGAAATTATAAATTTTTCATTAGAGTTATTAATACTCCGGGAACCTTTTTACGTTATTTGAGAGGATCTGAATTAATTCTTTTATCATTGCAGTGCGTGTGGGCCGTCATTGTTACGTGGAGTGTAGACTATGACTGGGCTTTTATGTGAAATTTTATTAGGGAAAATGATCTAGAGTTTATTCCAGTTTGTTTGCAGAGGATATTGACATGGAGTTATTCGAGAATTTTGGAGGAGACTGGAAAATATTTATTAGGAAAAGAAATAATTTGGATTTCTTTGTTTTTAAACACTATACAAAGACGACATTTCCTGAAAAAGTGTATTCATTACATTTAACAACCAAACAACATAACTCAAAACAATGAAAATAAACGTCCTATTTGCGGCGGCGAATAGTCCTCCGTGACGAATAGGCGGCGGCAAAACGTCCTCGGAGGGGAACTGGCGGTGGCTAATGGTCGGCGGCGAATCGGCCGCGTCAAATGGTCCCATCCCCCAGAAAACCACGATAGTCAGGAGGTACTGCGTTTAGTTACAGTAGCACCTCAACTTAATTGACACTTTGGAGTCCGGACTTCTCCCAAGTGACAAAGTCCGTCAAGTACGAAGGGAGCCTGTGAAATTTAAAACTACTCTCTCTCTCTCTCTCTCTCTCTCTCTCTCTCTCTCTCTCTCTCTCTCATTTCTTTATGGTTTCTCGCTCAAGGGAAGAAGGAAATAATAATAATAATAATAAGAAAAGGGAATTAGGGAAAGAGGAATAGTCCGGAACGAATTGAGAAGGGAAAGAACCGAGATTACTCAAGTGAAGTAATAAATTATGTTGAAGGCTTTCATTTATTCGACGAGAGAGAGAGAGAGAGAGAGAGAGAGAGAGAGAGAGAGAGAGAGAGAGAGAGAGAGAGAGAGAGAGAGAGAGAGAGAGATGGTTCTCAATTGTATTGTCAAAATTCTAAATTCCCTCATTAATCTCACTTCACAAAATCCTTCATTCATCTCAGGTATATTTTTACGCATAGTATTACCTCATTCATTAAATCTATCGACAAGTCTCCTCAAGTTAGTTTTTAAAAGCATTTTAACTTTTCCTGATTTATTTTGGGGTGAAGATGGACCTTCCCCAAATTAGGTTTAGGACCTGAATGTTGAGGAATGGAAAGATGCCTCGTTGTGTCTCCCTTCCATTGTTTACGATCTTGTCTCCCTCTTCTTCTTCTTCTTCTTCTTATTTGTATGTGATACTCTTGGGCTGAAGCTCTATGTTCAGTCTTCGTCAAAACATGAGTTATTTCCTTTTTGATTTATTAGGCTTTTCTGAGGTTCCGTTCTTCATTTTTGCCTTATGATTTTGCCAAGGGATTTCCTCGTTCTTCTCCGAGTTACGAGATCCTTTCTAAAGATACATTACATCGTAATATTACTTCAGAAAGTTTCAGAATCACGCTAAGTTTACTTAGGTAAATTTTATTCTGGAAATATGTAACATAAACGAACGTAATGTATAAATATTTATTTTTCTGCTTCGTTTGAAGGGACCTCTTCAAATGGAGCAAACATACGAACATGCATTCCCATGTGTGCGTTTGTGCTTGTTTGTGACGCAGCGAAGGACACAAACATACTTTGGCGATACGCGAAATTTATTTTATACAGTCACGCCGGCCAGCAGTTGCAAACATTGACACAACACTCGGGTCGGGGGAGGAGATGTTTGCATAGGAATGCCGAATTGTGTCGGACGAGAGATATTGTTCGAAGGGTGGGCCTTTGGCGGCTTCACTTTCTGGTGTTTTGGCAAAATGCTGAGTATCTGGAGAACTGAAGAACAGTGTGTTCATTGTTTCGAGAACTGGAGGATCGTGTTCATTGTTTCTTGACCTCTGGAGAACACCTTGTCAATTGTTCCAAGAACACCATGTTCATTGTTCCGGCATCTGGACAACAGCGTTCGTTGTTTCGATAACTGAAGAACACCGTGTTCATTGTCGATCTATCTGCTGCCGTGCCAGCAAGGTTGGTTTTAACGCAGTGGTAAGTAGCTGAGGGTTGGCGTTATTCTTTGAGTTTTTTTTTTTTATATATATATATATACTAATTTGGACCCTTTGATCTCTGTGATCTTAGCCTAAAAGCTCTAGACCAATTACCCACTTGGCTACGATGGCGAGGGAATGGTTTATTCCACCTCCCATAAATGTACCCGAATCTGACAGGTATGGGATGAATGTGGAAGAACAGTCTCCCTTCAGAGGAGGTCTGCAGTTGGAACATCAGAAGTTCCTGCGAAGAGGCAGTGCATGGCTTCCCTGAAGCAATTCTCCTTTTTATTTCAATAATTAACTTAACATTTTTATATATTTGTTAAATTTTGTTTCTTTCCTAATAAATACACTCTGCGAAACCTTAAACAGAGCGCCAATCCTCTTCAGAAAGTCTTCCAGACATTTTGTAGATTCTCAGAAAGTCAAATATAACAAGAGTTTTTTTCTCTTCAAACTTTGCAGCTGGAATGTTTAATTAAACATCTCGACGGTTTCAGAAAACTTGCGTTTTCATCTCTCTCTCTCTCTCTTTCTCTCTCTCTCTCTCTCTCTCTCTCTCTCTCTCTCTCTCCAAAGAAACGGACTTGAATTATCTGCAGCTGAACAAAAGGCGGTTAAAGAATTTTCTTTTCTAACTCTGGTCGCTGGAGAAGTTTGGACTTTTCTGAAGTCAGGACCGACGTAAGACTGGAATAAGAAACAAGAAAAAGTGATGTGGCAGAGACTGATATAACAGAAGGGCCAAGGTAACGTCACCTCGTAAAAAAAGGAAACAAAGAAAAAACCCGTAGATGGTGTATACGAAGGATGCTTCTTCGACAGGATTTAAAATGTTAGGAAAATATAGAAAACAGAAAATAATTCAGCTGACATTCATCATCAATAGTGGAACTTCCCTGTAGTGGTGTAATGTCGTCATTGCGTCTCACGTGGTGCATTGTAGGAATACTAAAGGCATCTTGCAACGTCCCTTCGGCCCGTAACTGCACCCATTTTATGTAGCCTGTTACTCTTCCTCCATTCTCCTTTCCATTCTTCAGTCTTTGTGTAACCCCTCCGAAGGGGAAGGGGGTTGGGGTTATTGCTGTCAGTGCACCTCACATGGTGAACTGTAAGCATTACTAAAGGCTGTGCCAGCGTCCCTTCGGCCCATAGCTGCAACTCCTTTCATTCCTTTTACTTTACCTCCGTTCTTACTCTCTTTCTTCCATCTGACTTTCCACTCGCTCCTAACAATTGTTTCTTAGTGCAACTGGAGAAGCTTTTCCTTCTATTACACCTTTCCCACCTTATTATCAATTTTACCTTCAGCGATGAATGGCCTCATTATGTTCCGTTCTGTTCTATTCACTTTTAACTTCCTCAGGGTCTCCATCGCGCGTTCTTGTAAGATGACACAAATTGTTTCCAAGGTCTCAAATAGAAGGTTTCTCAGAACCAGTAGTGTGAAGATTTAGTATTAAATTAGAACAAAATATTTACTTATGCTTTTCCGTGTATTTATTTATTTATTTTGTTTTTACAATTTTGAGCTTAATTATTAATCAATTAGCTAAGTTTGTTTTGACTTGAGGCAATGGCTCATTCTGTCTCTGATAAACAAAATAATAATACATTTTCATAAGAATGACTGTATTAGTAATGCGCTCTCTCTCTCTCTCTCTCTCTCTGAACCAGATGCAGTTTTAATTTTCCGAAGCAAAGGGCCTCTTGTTTGTGTGTGTGTGTGTGTGTGTGTGTTGCAGCCTCATAGGATAAGCAGAGAGAAAGAAAACAGCTGGAAACCCTTAATTAGAGTCTTTTTGTTTTGGGTATTACGAAATGAAGGGACTTCATTGTCCTCTTTTGCCAAGGAAAGAAAACTAAATCTTATGATTTACTCTCTAACTGTCCTTCAGGACTCTGGATTCAATAAATTATTTAAAATGAAAGTAATTTATTGGTTAGTGTCACTGTGGCTTTTTGCATGTGTGGAATAATAACTTTAGGGAGGAATGACGCTAATAAATGTTGTCATGGACACTCAGATGAATTAACATTGATAGATCTCTGGAAACGTGTTCGTCTGACACTAGATGGTTTTGGTATAAGACCCTTCCTTGGCAGATTATTATAGACTCTTTTTGAGTGTGTGTGTGTGTGTGAGAGAGAGAGAGAGAGAGAGAGAGAGAGAGAGAGAGAGAGAGAGAGAATGTCTTAGTAAATTGGCCTGTTTATAAACCCATAATTATTCTACGTAGTTTTCATCGTTCTCCACTGACGGCCGTCGACTTGTTGTCAACACGTTGGTGACAGGTTTGCAATAAATTGGCAATATGTGTTGATGACGTGTTTTATACTGTAGTGTTGACGTCCTTTGAAAACTTCAAACCCAACAAAACCTCCTCGTAGCTCAGATTCAATTTGAAGTTGTTCATATTAAAAAAATAGTTTTTCTCTTAACTTTGTGATGAAACTTTAGCGTATAGTCAAGGCAGCCTGTAAGGTAATGTTTTTAGAAACTAACTGTTGATTAACTTGTGTATCTTGTTTGTTAAGTTTTGTTATTCAGCTAAATGCTTTTTTTTTCAAGCTGTTAACAGTGTTCAATATCCCGGTGAATTTTAAGCATTTTAGGGTTTCAAAATTTTTTTTAACTTTGGATTCACAGCATTCTCTCTCTCTCTCTCTCTCTCTCATATGCCAACCTGGAATTAGCGTTAAGATGTATTCTCCAGCAGTTCCTTAGAAAGGAAATATATGATTTCTTATCTACTCAAAACCCATGTCCAATTTGGACCCAAAATTCTCTCTCTCTCTCTCTCTCTCTCTCTCTCTCTCAGTGATGCATGAAAGGTTTCCCTCAGAGAGAAGTTCGCCTATTAGGGATTAGAAATAATGATTGTCCCTCGAATTGGAAGCCTGGAATCAAAACTGATTGCGAGGGGAAGGGGAAGTAAAAAGGAGAGAGAGAAAGAGAACACCACTAAAATTATTTATCAGGAAAATAATGAAATCCTGATTTTCAAACGGGAGTAGATCCTACGAGGGATTCCACATTTATTAAAAATAGATATATAGTTATTTATCCCAGAGAATATTATGTTATTTAACAAAACTATGATCTGATGTTAGGATACCGTATTCAATTATATAATGTTGTTGAGGGCACTATAGCTACATAAATTTATTACGCGTAATGTTACTTCACGATTTAGCCCTGAAATCTTTATATATATATATTATATATATATATATATATATATATATATATATATATATATATAATAATTATCACATCGAACCGTGATCCTTTATATATCAATTCAAGCTACAAATGTCCTTTAATATCTAAATTCACTTTACCTCCCAAATGATATATTTTCATATATGTACCGAAGGGAATTTTTTTTTTTTTTTAAGGCTGATTGGATTAGCGTCACTGACGTTCTGACCCACCGTCCCCCGGTCCCACCTGGACGGTGGTTCGACCCAAATCATGGGGGGACGAAATTGTTATCAACTTAAAGAAAAAAAAAAAAAAAAATTCCCCTTCGGTACATATATGAAAATATGATCATTTGGGAGGTAAAGTGAATTTAGATATTAAAGGATTTGTAAGCTTGAATTGATATATAAATGGATCACGGTTCGAGTGATAATTATTCATAACAAAAGGCTACGTTCTGTCAAACGCTCGAATTGGCCAACATGGTAGCGGGGTTTCATATCGATTCTAATTACGAAAGCATCCAGATCGAGGGTGATTTGTAAGGTCAGAATCGATATGAACTTATAGCGTCTCTGTGGCTGATTGGATAGCGTCACTGACTGTTCCTGATTTCGTCCCCGTCCACCTGGACGGTGGTTCGATCCCATGGGGGGACGAAATTGTTATCATAACTTAAAAAAGAAAAATTCCCCTACGGTACATATATGAAAATATATCATTTGGGAGGTAAAGTGAATTTAGATATTAAACAGGACATTTGTAGCTTGAATTTATATATTATATATATATATATATATATATCATATATATATATATATATAGTTCCCTTTTGACAAAGAAATAGAAACCTTTTTGTAAGCCTTTGTGACTGACTATTAATATCATTCAGCCTTCTGGACAGTTTAAGTCCTGTACTTCCAATTGTTTCAGAAGCATTGTGCTGGAAACATCAGAGGAGGTTGAAGACATCAAGTTTTGTCGGCTTCCTGCTCTTGTTGGTGTAGAAGGCAATGAAAAGCAGACTCCACAGCCGCCAGTATGAGGAATACATTCTCTCTCCCTGTGGAAGAACTGTTCTTGGCTATTGGGTCCATCGTTTCAGAAGTATTCAACAAAATACTTAAGCAAGAGAGCTAGGAAATCTGGAACGGAAAGAATTTGTAAAGTCTGGGCATCCTTGGAAACCAGTCATTTGTTCATATGGCAATTTCACTTGTAATGACTTTATAGGTTTTTAATTTCTCTCTCTTCTTTCTTCTCGGTCTAACTCTCTCTCTCTCTCTCTCTCTCTCTCTCTCTCTCTCTCTCTCTCTCTCTCTCTCTCTCTCTAATCATCTTTGAGTATGAACCATATTCAATGACAAAAAATTATGACTTCCTCCTCGTCTATATATATGTCCTGAGCTTAAGTAGAAATATTATTATTACTGTTATTATTACCGTTCAAAGTTCTGTCATTCCCCATTAGTTGAATTGAAGGTGAGTCAGAGGCTCCAATCTCTTTTATTAAGAAGAAGAATCACTCGGAAGAGATTGGAAAAGGGGTAGGAAAAGAGGATGTCATACGTGAAATTATTTATTTATTTATTTTACTTTTTGTTATTTTTATTTATATATTTTATTTTTTTGTAGCAATTCTGGTTGGTTTGCGTTACCTCCACCAGCTACAAGGGAAAGCGATAATGGGTGCTAATAGTAGTGTCATCCAGTTGGAGTTAGGCTATTCTTACAAAAAACCTTCATGGATACGGTTCTTTTTTTCTTCTTTCAAAAGTCTCTCGTGAATGTTTGGGAAAGCGGAAACCTTCCTCATATTCGTATATAAAAACCTCCGGATATGGGAGCGATTCTGGAGGTAGTTTTGCTAGTGTGATTGTACGTGAAAGTGGATGCCTTCCCAGATGTAATGGTTGTAATATTAGTATTTATTGGTAATAGCAGGAGATACTCTCAAATGTAATGGTTGTGATATTATCTTTTGTAATATCGAAATGCTCTTATTATTTATTTCTCGTATTATTTATATATTAATTAATTATGAGTCTATTTGCTTTCATTGACATAACGGAGTTAAGAAAACTAGGTATTCATTGCATATCGGCCCTGCAATTTTTTCAACTTGTAACCTGGCATTGAGAGATGGATCTCTCTCTCTCTCTCTCTCTCTCTCTCTCTCTCTCTCTCTCTCTCTCTCTCTCTCTCTCTCTCAAAAGAAATATATTTTCACGGAGAAATCCCACCTCCTCAGGAGGGAAGATGTAGAGAAAGAATTTCCTCCCAGATCCATGAAGACAGATTCCTGTATCACTTTTATCTCCCTTTACCCGAAGCAGTGGAAGAACGTAAAGATGAATTTCAAAGTATTGAAAAGAAAATAGAGAAAAAATGTTAAATAAAGGAAAAGGAGAGAAATGAGAGAATAAGAAGAAAAATACAAAAGAGGAAAAGAGTAAAAGGGAGCCGGTGATCGGAAGAGAAGAAAACTAAATTCGCTTCCAATTCAGATTTAATTAATGGAATTAGTTCTCTATTTTCGTTTCGTTTTTTTTTTTTACTTAAGGAGTTTTTTGAACTTTTAAACTAGTTCTGTTTTCCAATGAAAGAACCTCCTCCTCGCCATATTTTATCCTTAAAGATAATCTAACCAATATTCTCTTTTATTTCCAGGTACGTCGAGCTGTTGCTTATTATTCAGGCTGCGAGAAGAGGTAAGGTTGTAGCTTCAGAATTCCTTTCCTTTCACACACACATACGTATTTACATGTGCATATATATATATATATATATATATATATATATATATATATATATATATATACATATACCTATATATATATATATTATATATTATTATATATATATATATATATATATATATATATAAGATATGTATAATATATGTATATATATATATATATATATATATATATATATATATATATATATATATATATATATATATATATATATATATAGTGTGTGTGTGTGTGTGTGTGTGTTTATATATATATATATATATATATATATATATATATATATATATATATATATATATATAGTATATAATGTATAGTTATATACAAATGTGTGAATGCATAGACATATGATCTATTATTATTGTTATCCAGTTGTTTATTTGACGCTTGTGTGGTGCAATTGCCCATCACAAAAATCTAAGTGTATTTACCACCCCTATGCACGCTGATAAAAAACCACTGTCCGAGGCTCTTATCAATATTGTAAATCTTCTCTTTAAAAGTTGACCGTGACTGATTCCATCCCCATCAGTCACTCTTAAGTTTTAAACACTAAAATTAGAAACTCGTCATCCATTGCCATTTTACAGACTTCAGTTTCTGGTCGCGTTTCAGACACGATTGATGACCAAGATTTGGTGTCTGTTTGCCTGATAATCTTGTGTTCATTTCATTTCACGGATGGCACTTTAGGTCTGATTACTGGATTTATAGATATCTATGTTTTGGGTTTTGCTGGAGTACTTTTTCGAAGCTGGGTTCTCGAAATGGATGGTAGAAAGTATCAGCTCGAGGAGGAGGAGGAGGAGGAGGAGGAATTCCTGGCGAGTCTCTGTTGTCTCTTCTCTCCCTCTTCGAAGTGGAGCCTAGTTTGCATGGACGCTGGGAATGAATCTTCACGAAAGAAAACTGAGAGTTTTTCTGTCGAATTTTGGATTTATAGCTATCTAGTTTTTGGGTTTTGCTGAGGTACTTTTTGAGAAGCTGGGTTATTCGAAATGGACATGGTAGGAAAGTATCAGCTCGAGGAGGAGGAGGATGGGAGGAGGAGGAGGAGGAGGAGGAATTCCTGGCGAGTTCTGTTCTGTGTCTCTTCTTCTTCTCCTCTTTCGAAGTTGGAGCCTCAGTTTGTCTCTGACGCTGAGAATGAATCTTCTACGAAAGACAAAACTGAGTTTTCTGTCGAATTTGGAAGGAGGAAATTGAATATGATTCGCAAGGATGAGAAAACACTGAAGAAAGGAAGGCTTTTAAAATCATACAATTCAGGAGGTTCTATCAGAGAAGGGCTGCGTGTTTTTCCTGTATTATTATTATTATTATTATTTTTATTATTATTATTATTATTATTATTATTATTATTATTATATATATAAAGATTTTTTTGCTTTTATCACAGTCCTCCAATTCGACTGGGTGGTATTTATAGTGTGGGGTTCCGGGTTGCATCCTGCCTCCTTAGGAGTCCATCACTCTTCTTACTATGTGCGCCGTTTCTAGGATCACACACTTTTATATGAGTCCTAGAGCAACTTCAGCCTCTAGTTTTTCTAGGTTCCTTTTCAGGGATCTTGGGATTTGGACTGGGGAAATTGACTATGATTTGTAGTGATAACAATGTATCGAAAGAGAGGGTTCTGAAATAAAATATAAATTAAGGTTTTTGTCAGATAGTTGCTACGATTATTTATTATTATTATTATTATTATATTATTATTATTATTATTATTATTATTATTATTATTGTGTTGTTGCGGTCTCTCGAGTTCGGTATAGAAAACCTCTCCGGCAGGTCGAGTTTTCATTGGTTCTTGGGAAGGTGACTCTTACGGCGAGCGTTTACGAGTCTTGCAGACCTTCTCAGGTGGGGGGTATCACTAGGAGCCTCTTGATTGGCTTCTACCTGAGTGACGTAACCCTGGTGTTATTCTGATAATGTGCTTCACGTCCGGTGTTTGTTTCATGCGCTCTGGTACTATCGGGGGGTTGTTGGGGGGGGGGGGGGGGGGGGAAGGGGGGGGGGGGGGGGGGGGGGGGGGGGGGGGGGCGAAGTCCTCCTCCCCACTTACGTCGTCCATCAAGAACGCTTCCTTGAGTGGTAGGCTTTTGCTCGAGTATAAGCAGCGCTTCTATGAGGCGCAAACGTCGTGGGTCAGGGGCTCTCCCGATGATTGCTGGTGTACTGCAAGGGGGGCGTGCTGCCTAATGGCTCCCTCTCGGGCGTGGCAGGAGATCCTTTTAGACAGGCCGCATCGTCGTCATGCCGATGTAAATCCCAGGGCATCCTTGGCGGGGCATACGTATCGTAGACAACGTTGGACTTGCTTTAGGGGGTCTTCCTACGGGCGGTGATGGGTTGTTCTTCATCAGGAGGGTCCTTCGTACGAGCCGATTCTTGTAGTAAATTTATTATTATTATTATTATTATTATTACTATTATTATTATTATTATTATTATGAGCAAAGCTGGAACCTATGTTGGAACAGGTAATTATAAATTAAATAGAAAGAAACAATTAGGACAAGAAAGGAAACTAAATTGAAATTAAATTTTCTGAGTCAAACTCAAGTGACCTACTGAAAAAAAAGTGTGCAACCAAAATTTTTATTGTATATTGACTGTGATGGTAAGATCATTTTTAATTAGACATAGATACATGTAAATGAGATATGAGTGAAGACCCCGTGGTGTAGGATCGAGAAACACGAATCCATAGGATAAATAGAGCCAAAATGTTGCAGCAGCGATGACCATAAACCATCGCCAGTTTCATGAGCTCAAAGTTCTTCCTGTGATTCGACCTTCAACTCTTTAAGGTTCCCTGAAGTTAATTTGAAAATTTGTAACAATAGGATACTCCTCTGGGCCAAGGAAAAAATCTTTAGGGATCCATAGAATGTTCGAGGACATTCCTTGCGTGGAAGGACTTCTGAAACTGAGATTCAAGAATAAGTTAGGTCGGGGCATTCTTCTCCCCCCGTAGAGGTCAGAGTTCCCTAGGGGAAGAGATTTACGAGGATTAGGATGTCTCAAAAGACTTTTTAGTCCATCCGAGGAGACATCGTGTGCTAAGAAGGAGCAGTTTTACTGTGCATTCAGTGTCCTAATGATTCTGTCTAGCTTTTTTTTTAATCTCTTCCACACTGCTGCTGTTTTCACAAAACTTCTTTCTGGTGGCAGTTATTCCTTGTGTCACTATCATGTACGTGAACACGTTTCCCACATTGGGATGTGTTGTATCTCCCACCCGTTCTAGTTTCAATTCATTATTTTTCTTGTCTGGTTTTCGTTTAACGTAAATAGTTACTGTCCACTTTTATATTCCTTTCAGTATTTTTTTGAATGTTTCTATTAGCTTGTCCCCGGCAATCGTCGTGTGTCTAAGCAGTACATGTTCAGGACCCTTGGATCTTGGATCTGACAATGGGAGTGGTTGGAAGGAGGGGGGGCCCCCCTTTAATTACCTTACCTTGCAAAGACCTTACATCTTGTTCGGGTTGCCCCAGGTCCCTCATGTGAGGCACCTCTAATGTCTACCAGAGAGTTGCTAGTACATCTTCCGGTATATTTTGCA
>NC_087214.1:28672565-28717565 GCF_015104395.2 Macrobrachium nipponense
CAAACATCCTAAGAGAAAATGAACTTCATTGGAGATCTAGCCACTTTGTTCCCGTATGGGGGTCTGTGGCCTTTAGAGCACCTCACGTGGTTTACTGTAAGCATTAGTAAAGGGCGTTTAGAGCATCCCTTCGGATTATCCGTAAAGGAGAGGACTAAAGGGTGGGAATAATTAGAGGAAACTTTCAAAGGATCTCGGACAATTACTCCTTTCTTTCCATGAATGCGTATGTATATGTGTGTACTATATATAATATATATATATATATATATATATATATATATATATATATATATATATATATATATATATATATATATATATATATATATATATATATATATATATATATATATATATATATATATATATATATATATATATATGTGATATATATATATATGTATATATATATATATATATATATATATATATATATAGATATATATATATATATATATATATATATATATATATAATATATATGAGCTTCTTTGTATGTGATGTTAAACATTGCAATGTATCACTTATTATTTAGAGATCTCTTTTTAAAGTATTTTTGTTAATTCAATTTTGTTAATTCAAGTAAGCTCATGTCTGAAAATCATATATGAAAATGCTGAAACTTTTTTTATGACATCATGAGGGTTACAAGGGTTACGTATCACATGACAGGGGTTATGTATGACATCATTAGGGTTACATATGACATCATAAGGGTTACACAGGACAACATGAAAACTGTGAAAGACATCATGAGGGTAAATTTTATGACATCTCTCCTGAGACGGTAAAAATGTGAGGGATAAAGAGGCGAGACAGAATGTCTCTCTCTCTCTCTCTCTCTCTCTCTCTCTCTCTCTCTCTCTTCTCTCTCTCACACACACACACACACACACACACACAAATTTGAGTTTGAATAATTCAACTTTGGCCTCAAAGAAAACAGCTGCTGCACAAGGCTTCCCCACTCGGGCTCTTTCTCTTCAACGACCCAACCTGCCAGAAAGGGACTTTCGATGGGGAAGTTGGATTTCGTATGGTACTTGACACCTCAAGACTCGAAGGAAGAAAACTTTCTAATGGGTCGAGAAGAGCAGGCCTTGCTTCTGGATGTGTCCTTCTCGCAAAGGACTTTATGCTTTTGGGCAATTCAGAGAGAGAGAGAGAGAGAGAGAGAGAGAGAGAGTTTCCCCCCAAATATATATTCTTCAATATATATTTCTCTCTCTCTCTCGCTCTCTCTCAGACAGACAGAACTTCCTCCCATAAAGAAAGTGGAGGAAAGTGGCCATAAAGCAAGCGTCCAACAGTATAAGCAAACCTGGGCACTCAGCCAATTGCTCGGTTTTTGCAGGAACTTTCCAGAGGAATATATGGAGGAGGAGGAGGAGGAGGAGGAGGAGGAGGAGGAGAGGGTTCCTTAAGGGACTGGGGCTTTATAAGGTCCCGCAAAGTAGGAATACCCTTTCCAAACTATTCCCGAGTGAGCTCTCTGCAGTTCGTGTGAGATATTATGCGCATGAAGGACAGAAGAGATGTCGAAAGCTCTTCTATGGATGGAGACGGCAATGCGGAATGAATGTTTGTGTCCACTAAAAGAAATATAAATAAGTAAATTAATAAAATGGCTGGCCTTATCCGTAATGGGGTCAGAGACAAATATATAATAAGTCAGAGACAAATATATAATAAGTCTTAAACTTATGAGTCTGCTTCGATGTTCATAGGTTATCAAATCATTCACTGTAATAATGTCTAGCTTATTTACATATATATATTAGAGAAGAGAGAGAGAGAGATGAGAGAGAGAGAGAGAGAGAGAGAAAAAAACCTGAGCAAAACTTACATCTCAGCACCAGAGTAATCTTATGTAAACAACACTGACGTCGGAATTTACCTTCTCGTGAATAAATATTTCTAGAAGATGTCTTTCCTTATTGAAGACCTATTCTGGAGTGAATTTTCTCAAAAGATGTCTTACCATAGAATCAAGAAAATTCACTTAGACCCACTAACCGTTCGACCGAAGGAGAACAAAACTATGCCAATTTAATTATTCAAACCTCATAAAGGATGTTTTTAGTAAACTTTGTAACATGCTGGAGGTGGGCAATGGAGAGAGGAAGTCGGGAAGGATTTACAGTTAATGGTCCTCTTAGCAAAGATGCCCCAAATTACAAGACCTCAGCTTGGCAGATGCAAATCACAAACTCAGAGACCTCAGCTTGGCAGATGCATATCACAAACTCAAAGACAATCTAAACAATAATAAGAAACAAATATCATATATTTTATTCTCCAGGAATCTGAATAGTAATTATGACAGATGTTTCCATCATTTGTTTAAATGAAAAAAAAAAAACCATAAGTTTCGAAGTGTCTCTGGTTTAATGTTCATTCTCGCACATTTCTCGGAAGGTTCCCAACTCCAGTAATTACAGTACCATTATGCTCTCGGCGTTTTTCAATTACAGGAACTTCCAAATTAATCTCTCTCATTAAAAAAAAAGCAAGTTGGTCGAATAGAAAACTACAAAGCAACATTTGATTTTCTTTCTACTTTCTGTGTCAGTTTTTCCTCTGCGGTACAATTTCATTCACAAACTCAAGTTATAAAAACATACAAGATTTAAACCCATAAGCAATGGAGAGAGAGAGAGAGAGAGAGAGAGAATCACCTTGCAAAAACCTTCAGTGATTTCAAACCAAAAATTTTAAAACTCAAAATGTTTAAAATTCATAGAGTTATTCAACATTGTTAACAGCTTCTAAAAAGAAAGTATTTTACTAAATAACACAAATTGATAAACAACATACACAAATTGAACAAAAGTTTAGTTTCTATAAATATTAACTTATACGCTTCTGTGATTAAAAGCTAAAATTTTATTACAAAAGTTTATAAAAAATTTTAATATGATAAACTTTTAATTGAATCTGAGTTACGAGGAGGTTTTGTTGGGTCTGAGGTTTTCAAGGTTTTTTATACATTCTCTCTCTCTCTCTCACTGACACACACACACACACTGAAAAAGAGGCTGTAATATAATCTGCCAAGGAAGGGTCTAATACCAAAATCATCTATTGTCACACGAGTGTCCATAACAATATTTATTGATGTAATTCCTCCCTATATTTATTATTCCACACATCCTAAAAGCCATAGTCATCCTACCTAATAAATTACTTTCATTTGAAATAATTTATTGAATCCACAAGTCCTGGAGGACAGTTAGAAAGTAAATCATACTGATCATTTTTCTCACCTTGGCAAAAAGAGGACAATGAAGCCCCTTCATTTTGTAATACCCAAAACAAGACGTTCTAATGAAGGGCTCCTAGCTGTTCCTTTTATCTCTGCTTATCCTGTGAGGCAGCAACATACACACACATACAAGAGGTATTTTGCTCCTGAAACTTGAAACTGCTCCAGATTCCTAGAGAGAGAGAGAGAGAGAGACAGAGAGAGAGAGAGAGAGAGAGAGAGAGAGAGAGAGAGAGAATGTAATTTGTAATTTTTGTAAAAAATAACTCAACAAGAAAGAGGATTCTCTCTCTCAATCATTGTTTTTTTTATGGCAAACGACCCAATGATTTTTTTTTTTTTTTCGGGTATTATCATTCTGAAGACGAAACCTATTCATATGGAACAAGCACACCACAGGAGCCATTGACTTGAAATTCAAGCCTCCAAATAATATGGTGTTCATTAATAAGAAGTAAGACGTGGTGAAGAGAAGCACAAAGAAGAGACCCCACTTTCCCCCCCCTCCCCAAAAACAAAATAATAATAATAAATGAACTAATAGATACAAACGTATTCAAATGGAAGGAGAACAGTATTGGGGTAGTAATGTACTGCATCTTCGCTTAAACTTCTGAAGTTCCAACTGCTCGACTTCCTCTGAAGGGAGGCTGTTCCACAGTCCAACGGTGTTAGGAATAAAGGACATCTGGAACTGAGGAGTTAGACAGCGAGGCACATTTACTGCACATCGGTGCTGCTGTTCGGCGACTCTGGTTCCTCCCGGCAGATAAAGGGGATTAGGGATCAATTGTGAATGTGAAAGATCTCTGTTGAAATACAACTTATGAAAAAGTGACAAACAAAAACCATCGATAACTACTACTGGTAAGAGACAGAAACCTACCACCACGATTACGAACCACTATCTAAAAGAGAGAAACCTCTGACAGAACGCCAGACAATCCCAGACACGGCTTCGGACAGTATTCTAGTCAAGGGAGAACAAATTTCCTCAAACAGGTTCCATTTCATCACTGTTATAAAAATATGAGGCCTCACGAACGATACGTAACTTTCGTGCGGCTTTTGATGTTTCTCAAAAGTTAGATGTGAGTCAAAGGTTTCACCTTGAATAATTGAAGCTTCAGACTCGTTCAGCAAAGTTCCATCCACCTGAAGGGGAGGATGGGGTGGGAAGTCTGTAGGGGATCTGTTTTCGGTTTACTGGAGTTCAGCCTCATACCCCACCCACTACACCTTTCCCTGATCCCGACTGAGGCTGAGGTCAGCTTCACTTCTCATAAATGGAGACTTGACTACACCCAGAGGTGTTGCATCATTGGCATATTGAACCTTGTTTTCCATGTCACTTGTATACACTAAAACAAGCAGGGGGGGCCAAGGACACTGTGGCAATCCAGACACAATAGGTTTTAGTTCACAGCAACTCGCTGCTGCCTACCTCTAAGGAAATCTTGAAGTCATCCTTAAACATATCAACCGACTCCAAGACTCTGAAGTTTATAAGTTATAAAGTTCTTTGTGATTTAATAAATCGATAGCAGCAATAAAATCTATCAGAATTACTCTGCACTAAAACCCTTATCAAGGTCCCCTTGCAGATTACATGTCAAGTCTAAAAGAGCATCTAAAAGAGCTGCTTCCTATGTGTATATTGACTAACGGCTAACAATCGTTTAGATTCAACATATTTATATAGTGGCTTAAAAATAAGTTTTTATGGCAAAATTTGGAGATCACAGGGAGAACAGAGATTGGCCTGTAGTTACTACAGTGTACAGATATGCCACTCTTTGGAACATGCAACCTATTACTGAGATTGTGCTCATCCGCAAAGATACTAAGTCGATCTACAAATCTAAAGAATCTACTCAACTTGGGAGACAACACAATGGAAACTTTTTTAAAAAAACAAAGAGAGGAAACCATCAGGGTGTTCTCCACCCCTTCTGTCAAGATTATCCATAATTCTCTTCACTTCCCGAGAGTGAAATTATTCCTGAAGAAAAAATTGAGTTAAAAAGGACCACATGCTTTTCCGCACTTGCCTCTCCGTCTCTCTTCAAGATGTCAAACTTAAACGGCCTCTCACAATAACTGATAAAGAAAGTTTGGTTCGACAAACTTGGCCCTCTAGCACCCTAATTTCCGCCGGGCCTCGATCGTGCTCTCTCGTAAGGTGACATAAATTGTTTCAAACGTCTTGAAAAAGTTTAACGGAAAACGAAGTGTCAAGATTTAAGACAAAATTGGTAAGATGAAGATATTTTTATATTTTGTTTAGCTTAATACGTCATCCACTAGCTATCCTGTATCAAAATACGCCAGTGTAGAACGAAAAGAGGAAAGACAGGCGAATAAATCTCAATTCTGAACGAACGAACAGTTTGAAACTTTAAACACATTTCCAATCGAAGCTTCTCCAAACGTCTCGGTTGTCAACAACCGAACCCTTTTGGACCAAAGTTCGAGATGAACGAGACACTAATTCAGAGATCCGGAGATCCAGAACGTACTTCTGGTACGAAAATAATTTCTCTCCTTCCAATCGTTCCTTCCAATCCGCGAATCGGTCCTATGAG
Source organism: Macrobrachium nipponense (assembly GCF_015104395.2). Classification (NCBI taxonomy): domain Eukaryota; kingdom Metazoa; phylum Arthropoda; class Malacostraca; order Decapoda; family Palaemonidae; genus Macrobrachium; species Macrobrachium nipponense. Next base: position 28,678,419 of record NC_087214.1, read on the forward strand.
GTAACTGTAGATCTTCAACTTGAAAAGAGGCGGTTAAACCGAGTGGATGATGTAGAGGGGCCATTCTTCTTCTCATTCTGTCGCGTGGAAATTTTGTTTTCCTGTTTTGCCTCAATATCTCAAGACAGCTAGACTTCGATGAGGAGGCCGTGTGAGTCTGAGATGTCGGGTTGCGTCCCTAACGTTCTAGAAGTTTCCATGAGGGGAATTATTAGGTGGACTGCGGATGGGAACGCACACACTCTCTCTCTCTCTCTCTCTCTCTCTCTCTCTCTCTCTCTCTCTCTCTCTCTCTCTCTCGGTGGAGCTACAGATGAACAGGCAGAGAAGGAAATATTTCTGACTGATCCTTCATGGATGAGTCCAGTCTAGCTGCCTCTTTCCTATAGGGAAAGTTTCCTTTCCCTTTTTTTCCTTCAATATTTTTTCATCTTGATTATAAATCTTAGATTTATAATCAAAACGATTTCCTTCGATATTTTGGTCAAAGGCTGAAGACAGATAAGTAGTTCGTTTCACTGAAGTCTCTCTCCTCTCAATGATCCTTCGATGAAAGGAACAACCTTCATTTGTTTTCGCTTACTCGGGGAGTAAGCCTATAAACTACTTCGTTTTTGTTGTTGTTGTTGATGTTGATGTCGTTATTGTTGATACTGTTCTTGTTGGAAGGATAGGAAATCCCTATGGAAAAGCTTAAAAAGATCTGAAAAAGGTGTTTTGCGTTGAGTTAAAGATACAGGAATTTTAGGATAGGATATTTATGATTCATTTCTTAGAATGAAAATGTAAAAAATAAATAATGTGCACATTAAACAGTACAGAACCATTATTTCTAATTTATTATAACTATTTTAATTTTCGTTGGTCAAACAACGCTCTAGATTTTAGCAGCGTCCCGTCACGCCTTGCTCATTTCGCTGTTGGAGTCTACACCCCTTCTTCACCTGTCGCAACCTGACCTCAAGATTCCACAGGTGTTTAGTCGAGATCTCTTGTGCAAACACAAACAAACAAACACGTCTCAGGTTGCGAACGAGTTTTGTGGGGTTATTTTGTAGGATAGAGTTAAATAAGCAATTGGAAAATTTATACGATGACTCTTGTAAACAAAGAAGCCACAAACACAGAGGTTTTGCAAGACAAATCTTGTAAACAAATATACCAAGGACGTTTTCCCCTAAAGAATCACAAATGTCGTAGGATTTTCTCGTTGTGTGTGCATCACTGGAGGTCCCTGTTGGGGGTAATGCAGTCAGTGCATCTCATGTGGCTCACTGTAGGCATTACTGAAGGACTTTTAGAACATCCCTTCAGCCCCTAATTGCACCCACTGTTTCGCCTTTTACTTTACCTCTGTTCTTCCTTCCTTTCTTCAATTTTTCTCTCCAACCTTTCTCACTGTTACTGATTAGTGCAACTACTGGATTTCCTCCCAGTTCCACCTTTGAACCCTTGTCCTTCATCTTCTGTATCTCCTGGATCCCTTTATCATGCTGTCCAACTACTCCAACCGCCCGATTTTCTCCGTGACAAGCGCTGAATACCTGACAGGACCCCAGTGCTTGGCTTGACAGTCTGAATCTTGTGCATCAACTCAATCATTGAAGGTCCCAACAGAAAAGTGTAAATTATTTTCCACGACATACAGGTATATCTGCGTCCAACTGTTGATTGGATTTGTGAACTTCGGCTCTAAGGCCCAGCACTGGCCACTTTCAGCCATTCATCGCTTCAAGCCCCGTCCACACGGTCGAACTTTGCCCGACAAACTTTGTTCGATGTGAAGTCAGAAGCGGGAAAGTTTGACCGTGTGGACGGGGGGCTTAAGACAGTGACAAGAGGGAGCTGGGGTGGTTGGAGAGCAATACTGCAGAGCACAAGGTAAATGGAGGTCAAGTCAAAGGCTAAAAAGTGGGAGCAGCGAGGGGCCGGAAGGACGCTTGCAAAGGCCAATTATTCATGCCTACAGCACATCAAGCGAGGTGCACTGACGGCACTAACCCGCTAAGGCGAACGTGCCGCTGTTGATAAGGGGTGTCAGCTGAATTAAATTTGATATACTGCATTTTCCTAACATTTTAATTTTTCTCAAAGAAGCAGTCTTTACACACATAAACTTTAGTTTTTTGGGGAACGGGGGGGGGGGGGGGGTGGGGGCCTGGGGAAAGGTGACTGTCCCTTGCCCTCCAACTTTATCATTCTCTGTCACGTCACTTTTTCTTATTTTCATTCGGATTTTCGTCTCGTGTCAGTCCTCACTACACTAAAGTTCAAAATTTCCCAGCAACAGATTTGTTCTCCCATTCTTGAACAGCGTCTTGTTCGACCGCAAATAATTTCTTTTTCTTTTTCTTTCTAAACTGTGAGGTTTCATTTAGATATTTATTTTCAAGAAGGTTTTTGCGCTACTACCTCTTTGTTTATTCTTGGGAAATAAAAAGGGGTTGAATCTGTTGAAAGAGAGAGAGAGAGAGAGAGAGAGAGAGAGAGAGAGAGAGAGAGAGGAACGCAAGTTTTCTGAAACCGTCGAGATGTTTAATTAAACATTCTAGCTGCAAAGTTTGAAGAGAAAAAAACTCTTGTTATATTTGACTTTCTGAGAATTTACAAAATGCCTGGAAGACTGTCTGAAGAGGAATTAGCGCTCTGTTTAAGGTTTCGCAGTGTATTTATTAGGAAAGAAACAAAAATGAACAAATATATAAAAATGTAAGTTATTAGAATACAATGAGAATTGCTTCAGGGAAGCCATGCACTGCATCTTCACTGGAACTTCTGATGTTCCAACTGCAGACATCCTCTGAATGGAGAGACTGTTATTCCACATTCATCCCAGACCTGTCAGATTCGGGTACATTTATGGGAGGTGGAATAAACCATTCCCTCGCCATCGTAGCCAAGTGGGTAATTGGTCGATAGCTTTTAGGCTAAGATCACAGAGATCAAAGGGTCCAAATTAGTAAAAAAAAAAAAAAAAAAAAAAAAAAAAAAATCAAAGAATAACGCCAACCTTAGCTACTTCCCACTGCGTTAAAACCAACCTTGCTGGCACGGCAGCAGATAGATCGACAATGAACACGGTGTTCTTCAGTTATAGAAACAATGAAGACTGTTCTAGGAACAATGAACAAAATATTCTTCATTTATCGAAACAACGAACACTGTTGTCCAGATGCCGGAACAATGAACATGGTGTTCTTGGAACAATGAACAAGGTGTTCTCCAGAGGTCAAAACACGATCCTCCAGTTCTCGAAACAATGAACACACTGCTCTTCAGTTCTCCAGATACTCGGCATTTTGCCAAAACACCCGAAAGTGAAGCCGCCAAAGGCCCACCCTTTGAACAATATCTCTCGCCCGACACAATTCGGCATTCCTATGCAAACGTCTCCTCCCCCGACCCGAGTGTTGTGTCAATGTTTGCAACTGCTGGCCGGCGAGGCTGCATAAAATAAATTTCGCGTATCGCCAAAGTATGTTTGTGTCCCTCGCTGCGTCACAAACAAGCACAAACGCACACATGGGAATGCATGCTCGTATGTTTGCTACATTTGAAGAGGTCCCTTCAAACGAAGCAGAAAAATATATATTTATACATTACGTTCGTTTATGTTACATATTTGCAGGATAAAATTTACGTAAGTAAACTTAGCGTGATTCTGAAACTTTCTGAAGTAATAATACGATGTAATGTTTCTTTAGAAAGGATCTCGTAACTCGGAGAAGAACGAGGAAATCCCTTGGCAAAATCATAAGGCAAAAATGAAAAACGAAACCTCAGAAAAGCCTAAAAAATCAAAAGGGAAATAACTCAGGTTTTGACGAAGACTGAACATAGAGCTCCAGCCCAAGAGTATCACAGACAAATAAGAAGAAAGAGAAGAAGAAGAAGAAGAAGAGGGAGACAAGATCGTAAACAATGGAAGGTTGGTTGGTTGGTTTTATAAAGTTTAGGTGTAACACCAAGCACTGGGGCAGCAAAGCCCATTCAGCACTTACTGTATAACTATGAAATTATAAGACGTGTTATATCATATAAAGCAGGTTTATTTCTTTGAGATAATTTACTATATTTTGAAGTGAGGCATTTTCTCCCAATAGTTCTTCAAGTGGGATATTATATATGTTTTTGGATCTTCGTTTTCTTTCGAATTTTTTGCATTCAGTTAGCAGATGACGGACTGTGACCAGAGTACGACAATGGTCACAGTAAGGGGCCTGTCTTTCCTCGCCTTGCAACATCAAGTATTTGTGTGTCAAGTATGTATGTCCTATTCTTAATCTTGTTAATATGATATCTTCCCTTCTTTGACATTGTTGTCTATTCCAAGGTTTTACAGATGATTTAATATGCTTTAATTTATGATTCAATTCTAGCCATTCTTTTTCCCATTTTGATTGACAGTATTCATTTATTGTTGTTTTAATGTCATTGTAAGGTATTTATATTTTTTTGATAGACTCCTTTTTTACTGCCTTTTTGGCTTCTTTATCCACCTCTTCATTACCCTTTATGCCCACATGGGAAGGGTTCCAACAAAGTTTTATATTTATAGATTTCCGTTTTACTATTATATCTATCCACTCTCTTATTTCTTCAATTACGGGATGAGAAACTGTGTATTGTCTTAGCGCTTCTAAAGCACTGTAAGAATCCGTGTATATTACAAAGGTATCGTTTGCCTTTCCCACCATAAAGGTATATTTTATAGCCTCTAATATAGCATTAATCTCTGCAGTGAATATCGAGCATATTTTTGGAATTTTTTTCCCTTATTTTTATTTTTATATTTTTGTTACTACAGCATAGCCTACACCCTCCTTCGACTTGGAACCATCTGTATAAATACTAAGTCCCGCTTATGTTTTTCCTGGTGTGACAGAAATTCACTCCTTAATTGTGCATCTGTTACCTCCTTATTAAATGATTTTTCACAAATTTCTATTTTAGCATGTCTCCACGGAGGTATTTTAGGAGTGGTTATTTTTGATATGCTACTTGTTCCTAATTTTAGATGTTCTATATCAGGTTTTAATCTATTCTCCAATGGTTTAGAGGCTCTTGGTTTATTGTCATAATTATTTGTTATGTTCTTCATATATTTGGTGTTTGGATTATCATTAAGGTTATTTATTTTAGCTTTATATTTTAATCCCATTTCTTCTCATCGTACTTTCAGGGGATCTATTCCTGCTTTTACATACAGACTTTCCACGGAGGAAGTTCTGTAGGCTCCAATGCATAGTCTAATACCCATGTTATGTATGACATCCAGTTTTGTTAATAGAGTTTTAGAAGCACTACCATATACTTGACATGCATAATCAAATTTACTTAGGCAAATAGCCTTATATACTTTTATCAGAGAGGTTCTATCAGCACCCCAGTCATTATTCGCAATTACTTTTATTATATTTAAGGATTTTCTCACTTTTATCGTCAGTTGTTCCATATGTTCTTTAAATGTAAGTTTTTTTATCAAGTATTACACCGAGGAATTTTATCTGATCATCATATTCAATTATATCATTATTTATGAATAAAGTAAGAATTAATTCCTGTTTTCTTGATCTTGTAAATCTGACTGCGTTTGTTTTTTGCGGTGAAAATTTAAAACCATTGTTATCGGCCCATTTTTTTTACCCTATTAATGGCTGCTTGCAATCTGTTGGTTATGTGCAGCGCTTTTTCACCACCACTATATATGACGAAGTCATCTACAAAAAGGGATCCTTGGACTCCTGGTGGGATCATTTCCATTATCTCATTTATTGCTATTGCAAACAACGCCACGCTTAGTACACTACCTTGGGGGATTCCTTCCTCCTGGATAAATGATTCAGAGCTTTCTGCCCCCACTTTGACTTTTATATATCTTTCTGATAGGAATTCCCTAATATATTCATATAAATTCCCTCCTATTCCCCATTCTATCATTTTTTTTAAAATCCCTCCCCTCCAGGTGGTATCATATGCTTTCTCTAAATAAAAAAATTCTCCTATTGTTTGTTTTTTACCAACCATTGTATTTTGTATCTCTCTTGTAATCATTAAGAGGGGATCTATGGTACTTTTATTTTTTCTGAATCCAAACTGACTGTCTGACAATAGCTGTTTGTTTTCTAATACCCATATCAATCTGTTATTCACCATTTTTTCAAATATCTTGCTTAGACAACTAGTAAGGGCTATTGGCCTATAGCTGCTTGGTGACTCTGGGTCTTTTCCTGGTTTTAAGCCTGGTATGATTAAAGATTCTTTCCAGGTTTTAGGCATGCTGTGAGAACGCCATAATTCATTTAAAATTTCTAATAAAAAGGTTTTGCTTTCATCTGGTAAATTTTTTATCATTTCATATCTAATATTGTCTTCCCCTGAAGCTGTTGGACTTGCAAGTTTCAGGACATTTTCCAGTTCTTCCATGGTGAAAGGAAGATTATAGATTTCCTGATTATTAGATTTTATTGGAATTGGAAACTGGAATTTCTTTGTATAATTTGAGATACTCGATGTTTTGGCGAAGCCTTTACCCAATTCATTTTCTACTAGTTTGGGGTTTGAAATATAGATGTTTTCTACTTTTAATGTAGGTAATGGTTCTGGCCGATATCTACCCTGCAGTTTATTTTCTTCCAGATTTCTTTGTCCTGAGTTTTAGAATTTATATTATTAATATATTTTTTCCATGAATTTCTTTTGGCTATCTTGAATATTCTTTTCTGCTTTGCTTTAGCTCTCAAATATGCAATTCTATTGGCATCACATTTATGTCTCAGATATCTTCTAAAGCATGTTCTCGTTATCTTCCTTGCTGCTTTACATTCCTCGTTCTACCAGGGTACCAGTGGTCTAGTCGGGTTGCCTGAGGTAACTGGAATAATTTCATTGGCTTTATCACCTATTGTTTTTACTAGATGTTCATAAGCTTCTATGTGGTTTGTAAAGTCTGATAGTTTTTTGTTGATTACCGTTTTCTCTTTATATAAATTCCAATTTGCTTCCTCCATTTTCCTCTTCGGTATATATGTTATGTTAGTATTACTTTTCAACTCAATTTGCAATGGCCAGTGGTCACTCCCAAATAAATTATTATTTACTTTCCAACTAAAATCTGTGGCAATTTCTGGGGAACATAAAGTGGTGTCTATTGCAGATGTTGTGTTATGATAAACATCAAATCTTGTTGGAGAACCATCATTTAAAATAATCAAATTTTTGTTATCTATAAAATCTAGGAGAATATTTCCTCTCCTGTCAGATGATGTACTTCCCCACATGGGATGTTTGGCGTTAAAGTCACCTACTAATAAGTAAGGTTTTGGTAATTGTTCTATTAGATTTTCTAAATATTTCACTTGTAATGGTCTATTATTTCCAAGATGATCTATTAAGCGACTCTCTAAAGACGGTTCCATATATATTGAGCATATGGTTATTTTTTTTCCAGGAATACTTGAACTGCACATGCCTGTATTACAGAGTTAATACTAACAAGTTGGCATTTGATTGAAGAATTCGTTATGATTGCAGTTCCTCCTTGGCTGTTGTCATTTAAAATTTATGTTGATTTCCACACTTTATAATTTATGCTAGCATTGAGAACATTGTTACCTATTTTAGTTTCCTGTAAGCAAATGATATTTGCATTACACTTTCTAATTAATGATTTTAAGTTTTCATTATTTGATACGTATCCTCTAATATTCCACTGTAAAATAGACATTTTAAGAAGGTTTTGGGTTTTGTTTTAATATCTTTATTTGTTTTCCTGAACTTTGTATTTTATTGAAGTTGTATCATTTTGCTATTACTTTGTTCTTCTTTTGGTGGGTGATATATTTCTGCTATTGTTTTCTTTATTGGCTGAAGAGTCTCAGATGTTCTTTTTATTAGAGGTGCATTTAAATGGCTTTTGATCTTGGGTTCTATTTTAATACTTTCTTCAATTTTACCTGATATTTTAACTTTCTCTTTTATTTGGGTTTCTCATTTTTCATTTTTTGTTTGCAAGCAATTTTCGTTGACTTTGTCTTCTCGGTATTCATTGTTTTCCATATAGATTTTTGGTCTTACTGATTGTATAATTTGTTTTTTGGATTTGGGTGGGGTTGTTTCAAGTAGTCTTTTTTTTGTCTTTTGACTTAGCTCTTGTATTTTTCTTGTCCTCCAAATTCCTCATGTCTTCATGCATTTCTGGTGTTGGTAATATATTATCTAAATTTGTGTTACTTATATGTTCTGTAGCTTCCGAGCTTGAATTTTGGGCCTTTATATTATGAGTATTTTCTGTTTGATTTATACTGTATAATTTTGTAGGAATTTGGTTTTGCACTTCTTTATTTACTACCTCTTTATTTGTGTTTTTCCTTGCTGGATCTTGTAAACCTCTTACTTTTAGTTCTATCTTAGCTTCTCTTATTGACATTCCACTTCTTTCTTGTAAGATTTTCAGTTCAGTGTTGTATAAGTAATATGCGCATTCCTTTGATCTTGAGTGGTGATTCTGACCACAATTTATGCAATTTGGGCTTTCACAGTCCCATTTTGTTTTGTATTTGTTTGTGTTTGACGAAATTTCATGTTTTCTGTTGGGTATCTGGTCAGTAAATAATTTTCTAATTTTAAATTTTAAATTTTTATTTCACTTTCTATTGTCAAAAATCTTGTCCAACTATCCTTTCCAAAAAGTTATTCATATAAGGCTAGAGAAGGGCTAGGCTGGAATTTTCTTTTGACAAATCTTTTTGGCCTAGTAAAAGGCTCCATTGTTGCTATATTTAGGGTTGAAGTGTCCAAAAGGGTGTCCTTGTTCGTTTCGAGGGTCAAATGGGAATTTAGTGTCATGGGGTCACATCTTCCGGGGGACTGAGTTCCATAGTCAATTTCCATTTTTCCTTTTTTTTTTTTATTACAGAGAAACCAACTGCAGGTCATGGAAAAAACTGGGCCTCCTCTCAAAGACTTCCCCCTCACTAAATACACAGCAGAGCATAACTCCCATATGTCCACTCCCTACCCTACCCCGAAGGGATGGCTCTATCATAACATGATTGGATCAAGTGTAAGCAAAACCCGCTTGATAGGACTGAGAGCATAGCTAGTATGCAATCATCCTCACTCATGTTATTTTAGAGGGCAATCCGGATAAATTGCCGGGTGTCCTACCGTGGAGACTATACCTCGCCGGATTCCGTAGGCAAGTCCCCACATGTAGTCCCGCCCCAATAAATATTGATGTAACATCACATCAATATCCTCCGGGTCCAAACATATTCGAGCGGCGGACCAAACCACTATAGTCCCTGCCATTTGGATCAAGGTAAAGCCTAAGTTCAGAGACCCAGCTCCTACCTAACCTGCACGAGGGTTTTAGTGAAGAGAAGGAGGACAACTAAGGGGAGCAACTGAGCGAGAGAAAGTAAGAGATTGGAAGATGATCAAGTAAGAGAAAAATTGAGACATTTAGATTCAAACTAGGAGATAATTCTCCCAGTTCAAAAGCCCGCTTGCCTGCTAGGCAGTTTCAACCATAGGTTGGAAATGCGTAACTCCGTCAAGGCAGTCTCAACTTAAGAGGGAAGCCTCGAATGAATCCCTCTCTAACTCTTCCTGAAGCCTCAAATGAATCTCTAACTCTTCCTGAAGCCCCGAATGAATCCCTCTCTAACTCTTCCTGAAGCCTCAAATGAATCTTTAACTCTTCCTGAAGCCCCGAATGAATCCCTCTCTAACTCTTCCTGAAGCCCCGAATGAATCCCTCTCTAACTCTTCCTGAAGCCTCGAGTGAATCTCTAACTCTTCCTGAAGCCTCGAATGAATCTCTAACTCTTCCTGAAGCCTCGAGTGAATCTCTAACTCTTCCTGAAGCCTCGAGTGAATCTCTAACTCTTCCTGAAGCCTCGAATGAATCTCTAACTCTTCCTGAAGCCTCGAGTGAATCTCTAACTCTTCCTGAAGCCTCGAATGAATCTCTAACTCTTCCTGAAGCCTCGAGTGAATCTCTAACTCTTCCTGAAGCCTCGAATGAATACCCTCTCTAACTCTTCCTGAAGCGTCGAATGAATCTCTAACTCTTCCTGAAGCCTCGAGTGAATCTCTAACTCTTCCTGAAGCCTCGAATGAATCTCTAACTCTTCCTGAAGGCCTGAAGAATCTCTAACTCTTCTTGAAGCCTCGAAAAGAATCCTATAACTCTTCCGAAGCCTCAAAATGTATTCTCTCTTCTGAAGCTGAAAAGAATCTATAATCTCTGAAGCCTCAAATGAATCTTAACTCTCCAGAAGCCTCAAATGATCTCTAAACTTTCTGAAGCCTCGAATGAATCTTAACTTCTTCCGAAAAGCCTCGAATGAATCTCTAACTCTTCCTGAAGCCTCGAATGTATCTCTAACTTCCTGAAGCCTCAAATGATCTAACTCTTCTGAAGCCTCGAATGGAATCTCTAACTCTTCCTGAAGCCCGGATGAATCCTCTCAACTCTTTCCTGAAGCCTCGAATGAATCTCTAAATCTTCTGAAGCTCGAATGAATCCCTCTCTAAACCTTCCTGAAGCAAATGATCTCGAAACTCTTCTTTGAAGCCTCGAAATGAATCTCTAACTCTCCTGAAGCCTAACGAATGAATCCCTCTCTAACTCTTCCTGAAGCCTCGAATGAAATCCCCTCTCTAAAAATCTTCTGAAGCCTCGAATGAACTCTAACTCTTCCTTGAAGCCTCGGAATGAATCCCTCCTCCTTAAATACTCTTTCCTGAAGCCCCAAATTAATCTCTAACTCTTCCTGAAGCCTCGAATGAATCCCTCTCTCTTCTGAAGCCCCAAAATGAACTCTAACTCTTCTGATCGTCCCCAAATGAATCTTCTACTCTTCCTGAAAGCTCAAAAAAAAATTTAATCTGTAACTTCCTTTCTGAAGGCCTCGAATGAATCTCTAACTCTCCTGAAGCCTCGAATGAATCCCTTCTCTAACTTCCTGAAGCCCCAAATGAATCTCTAACCTCTTGGAGCCTCGAAGAATCTCTAACTCTTTCCTGGAAGCTTCGAATTGAATCCCCCTCTAATTCCTGAAAAAAACCCCCCCCCAAATTGAAACTCTAATCTTCTTGAAAGCCTCGAATGAATCTCTATCTCTTCCTGAAGCCTCGAATGAATCCCTCTCTAATTTTCTGGCCAAGCCTCAAATATATCTTTAACTCCTTCCTGAAGCCTCAATGAATCTCTAACTCTTTTTGAAGCCTGAATGAATCTCTTAACTCTTCCTGAAGCCTCGAATGAATCCCTCCTCTAACTTCCTGAAGACCCAAATGAATCTCTAAAGCTCTTCCGAAGCCTCGAATGAATCTCTAACTCTTCTGAAGCCTGATAATCCTCTCTAACTTCCTGACCCAAGTGAATCTCTATCTCTTCCTGAAGCCTCGATGAAATCCCCTCTCTAACTCTTGTTGCTTAAGCCTCGAATGAATCCCTCTCTAACTCTTCTTGAAGCCTCAAATGTATCTTTAACTCTTCCTGAAGCCTCGAATGAATACCCTCTCTAACTCTTCCTGAAGCGTCAAATGTATCTCTAACTCTTCCTGAAGCCTCAAATAAATCTCTAACTCTTCCTGAAGCCTCAAATAAATCTCTAACTCTTCCTGAAGCCTCGAATGAATACCCTCTCTAACTCTTCTTGAAGACTCAAATGTATCTCTAAACTCTTCCTGAGCCTCAAATAAATCTCTAACTCTTCCTGAAGCCTCAAATGAATCGCTAACTCCTTCCTGAAGCCAAACCTCATATGAATCTCTAACTCTTCCTGAAGCCTCGAATGAATCCCTCTCTAACTCTTCCTGAAGCCTCAAATGAATCAACTAACTTCCTGAAGCCTCAAATGAACTAACTAACTTCCTGAAGCCTCCAATGAATCTCTAACTCTTCCTGAAGCCTCCAATGAATCCCTAACTCTTCCTGAAGCCTCCAATGAATCCCTAACTCTTCCTGAAGCCTCAAATGAATCCCTAACTCTTCCTGAAGCCTCAAATGAATCTCTAACTCTTCCTGAAGCCTCAAATGAATCCCTAACTCTTCCTGAAGCCTCCAATGAATCCCTAACTCTTCCTGAAGTCCTCTATAAATCTCCTGAATCTAACTCTTCCTGAGCCTCAACTGAATCCCTAAATCTTCCTGAAGCCTCCAATGAATCCCGATCTAACTCCTGAAGCTCAATGAACCCCTAACTCTTCCTGAAGCCTCAAATGAACCTCTAACTCTTCCTGAAGCCACACCACCCCCCCCCCCCCCCCCCCCCCCCCCCCCCCCCACCCCCCCCCCCCCCCCAAATGAACCTCTAACTCTTCCTGAAGCCTCAAACTGGCTAAGCTGAACCAATCAAAAGATATTTAGAAAATTATAAAGACAAAAACTAGATTCAGGGGTCTGGTTGAATTTGACTAAACCACCAAAATCCCGTTGTTTATTCTCTCCTGAATACAATAACGGCTCCTATCAGACCAAAGAGAGTGGAAGATATAAACAGAACTTTATACGAATAAACATGCGTCCTTTTCTCCAGTTTCTGCTGAAGGGGTTAGATGGTCTTAACGAGAGAGAGAGAGAGAGAGAGAGAGAGAGAGAGAGAGAGAGAGAGAGAGAGAGATGAGATAGAGAAGGAAGAGAAGAGAGAGAGAGAGAGAGAAGAGAGAGAAATTTTCCGTGCTGACGCTTTCCTGTGATCACCAGCAAAGATAGCGCTACTTTTATTCTCTCTCTCTCTCTCTCTCTCTCTCTCTCTCTCTCTCTCTCTCTCTCTCTCTCTCTCTTGTTCACACGCATACACTTACATATAAAAAACAAAAACATTAAAACAAACAACAAACACAAGTAGGACCCTTAGGTGACCTTGAACAAGGCCCAAATGAGCACAAACAATCCACATCTGTCAGAGGCAAAATTCTCTCGCCTCCACCGATAGCTTTGAAGTTCAAATGATTCCTGATGACGTCACACAGAGAGGGGTTTCATTATATCATATTGGCAGTCCACTACAATGAAGGGTGAATAATTATTCTTCATGCCAAATTATAAAATTCATTGTTTATATTGAGAGATATTTATTATAACAATGTCTTATAGATCTGCTACAAGGATTTATAGACACAAGCTGGTCCTGAGTTCCGATAAGAAGGACTGAGAAAAGGTTATTAAATCCTTCAATTGTAAAAGATGAAGCATTTCTGCAACAAGCAACAAACCTTAGCAGTTTGTTGCCAACGGAAACCAACAGATCCTTCGACAATGTCCACAGAATCAACAACTACAAAAACTGTGAAATGACGACAAATGAAATAGCTAATATGACCTATATTTCCTATAAAGAGTCAGGTATGGATTGTAATAAACCCATGACGTGTTGCAATAATTCAATATTCAATCTAATTTAATAACTTTAAATCAGAATTAATTTCTAATGCATCGTGTTAGAATTACACATGGTAGAAATTACGTTCGTTGTATCAAAACTAAACTGCGCCTCATCAACATTTAATTACATTTTGCTATATTTACATCACACGTCAATATAAGCAACTAAACAGAGAGAGAGAGAGAGAGAGAGAGAGAGAGAGAGAGAGAGAGAGAGAGAGAGAGAGAGAGAGAGAGATATTCACTAGGCAAGAGAGAAATAAAAAAAATCGCAATTGAAAAATGAGAGGATGAGAGAGAAGAGGAAAGGAGAGAGGAGATGACGAGAGAGAAGAGAGAAGAAGAGAGACTTTACAAGTCATTGATTTGTTACTCAGGGGAAATTCTCAGAATTCGGTGATAAAATGAGTTTTTCATTTTATGGTATATGTTGAAGATTTACGGTTTATGAAATAATAACGATAATATAAAAAATATATGTAGCGTCAGCTGCATTCAGTTTACATAAGAGTTTTGTCTGATTTTCTCACAACTGAACTTTCTTGGTCACTGCGTTGCGCTAGTAGCTCTCCAATACTTGTCATTTCTGGAGAGGGAAATAGTCGTGAATCAGCATATAATATATTTCTAGCTTATATACATGGGCGTCCAGTAACTGAACTCTGTGTTTCATGGACCGTAGAGTTGTTCAGGTCTGTCTAGTTGCAACTCTGCTACATGACAGTAGAATGTAAGGCAGAGACTTCTCTCAGTCTCTGCTAAGCCAAAGAAATTTCTCGCCGTCCAACCAACGGCCTCATCCAACCAGCAGGCAGCAACACCACAGACAGGAGGAGAAACTCATTACCAGACGCTCTCTCTCTCTCTCTCCTCTCTCTCTCACATATATATAACTATTGGTGTCCGTACGTCGTATACATTGTTACTATGAAACAATCATTAAAAACATCAAATACCACTTCCAACTACGCAATAACATACCAACAGTAAACCACCCCCCACCCTTCCCCCTACCTCCTCCCTCCCTCCTTCCACCACCATATTTCCAACACCACCTCATCACCTGAACAAGAAAAAGGACAGAAAACTCGTTAGAAGGACAGTTGCTTGAAATCAGATTTGCGAATGATAAGTGAAATGGAATATTTGTTAATGGGATATTATATATATATATATATTATATATATAGATATATATATATATAATATATATCTATAAGATATATATATAGTATTATAGTATATAATATTCTATCTATATATATATATTATATATATATATATTATATATATATATATATATATATATTATATATACTATATATATAATATATGTATATATGCGTGTGTTTATTTACAAGAACTAATAGGGATAAAAATTAGCACACATGGTAAAAATATAACTAAAATGATAGGTTACTAAGAAAAAAAAACGAAGTACGGGGCAATAAATATAAAAAGAAACAAAATTTGAATGATAACGGAAATAAAAAAGAAAGACAAGTTGAAATTTATTCCATATATCGTTTCAAACCCAAAAATGATGAATAATAAAGGAAACCGAATATTGAGGTCTTCGCTTGACGCAAAAGAATGAGGTCCTCTTTAACCAGTGCAACACTTTCTTATTGGATTGGATCAGATTCTCTCTCTTCTCTCTCTCTCTCTCTCTCTCTCTCTCTCTTCCGAGATATTAATTTCCCTTTTCTCAGGATTCGTCCTAATTTTCACAAACGCTTCGTCTTTAGAACCAGAGACATAAAAATAAGTTCTCGTCTGGCTCAAAACAACTACAGTTTCTGAAGATGCAGGTTGAACAACCAGTCCAAATAAGGATATCCTCATGTTTTGATGTTAAGAATACAAAGATAACTACAAACTCCAGTACAGAGAATTTACAAACTCTCATCGAATAACATTCAAAATCAACTTGCACATTCATTCATAAAGCACAATCTGAAAACACGCCCCATTTTCAGCAATATTCTCGCTTGTGCATCGCCCCACCTATGGTACAAGAACTCCGATATTGCAGGTTGTCATCTAAGACTGCGTCCACATCACATTTAAACAAGTCTTGAACATAAGTCGGCAACTTATCTCTCACATCACAAACAAGCTGAATACAAATCGTCTACTTATCAGTAGTCGCAAACAGTGATTCTTATTATTATCCAGCATTTGTCAAAGATTAGTCGTTCATTTACGGTGGTTGTTTATTATCAACCTGCTTGAGAAATGTATGCAATAAGTTGCTGACCTGTTTGCAATATGTATGTGATAAGTTGTTGGATTTTTAGTGATATGTATGTGATAAGTTGCTGACGTGTTTGTGATGTATGTGATAAGTTGTCGACCTGTTTATGACATGCTTTACTGTAGAGTGGACTCAGCCTAACTTCCATCGTCTTGAAAGTTTCAACTGTTATACAGAGGCTACTAAATGCATAAAGTCCCCCTCCTGTTCAAGTAGTGAAAGTAGCTACTTGTGTGTTAGCCTCGCATTAGGAACCATCCCCGTAAGTCGGTTTTAACTTTTACCTCGAAATGTACATCAAAGATGAACTTTCAGACAACTGGCAAACCTTCAGACATAATCTGCTTCCGATTTTTCAAAAAACTTTCAATGTAAAGAAGAATGACATTTCCTCACCCTGAGCCGATACGTTCTACTACTCGTAACTCACCTGAAATAAAAAGAAAATATAATCTTAGTATAGAATTTCAAGCAATACTTAAACAATTTACCACATGAGAAATTTTATTTATTAATCTTGAAAAAAAATACTTTACTTTCATGCTCGTCACATGCTGGAATATATATTTCAAAAACTCCTTCAGGGACAATGTAGCAAAAGAATGAAGGGCATATCCAGTTCTTGTCAAAAAAAAATAATAATAATGATAATAATATTAATAACTACTTAAAATATCAAAAGTGGCAGACAAGAAGAAGAGGTAAAGACATTGATATTATTAAAAATAGTTATAAGGTTCATGCATAGTGTCTACTCAACACTTGAAATAAAAGTATTTTTCCCCACTAAGATTTTAAGGCTTCTTTACTAAATAAGTGTACTTCCATATCAATACAAAAACTAAATATATATATATATATATATATATATATATATATATATATATATATATATATATATATATATATGTGTGTGTATATATATATATATATATATATATATATATATATATATAATATATATCTATATATATATAATATCTATATATAATATATATATGATATATATATATATATATATTTATATATCACTATCACTGTTTAATAAATCCTTGTAACACAGCTACCGAGTTGAGAGAGAGAGAGAGAGAGAGAGAGAGAGAGAGAGAGAGAGAGAGAGAGAGAGAGAGAGAGAGAAATATAATTGCTAAATGATGTAATTATGAAAAACAAACCAATACAAATAAATGGCAGCTCATTCAAACACCCACTTATTATCAGTCAGTCGCAGCTTCTCATCTCTATGCAAATGTATATATTGAAACCAGCTGACAAGCCAACTGGGGACATATCCAAACACTCCCCGGGCCTGATGAAGGAATATTTCGGGGCTCCCAATGAGATCCTGCTTTCATCAAGCACAAAATATTCCTACTGGTCGATCTTTGGAGGACTGCCCGTTGGGGAGAGAAGGAGAGGAGCTGTGTGCTTGTTTGGTTACTCTGCTTGCTTCCGCTTTTGGTGTTAGAGGAATTTGGAATTCGTTTGGGATTTCAATAAAGACAGTTGCAGTCTGCCTCTTTAACTGGTGAGAAATACACGAAGGAAATAAAAACAGTTGCAGTGGATAGCCACAAATAGAAATCTGGTTCTTCCTACCCACAGAAGATTCTAAATAAGAGGTCATCGCACCCAACACTCAATAAGTAATGAGCGAATAAGAAATCTCTTTGCCAGGACAAGCTGTGAACCACGACTGCTTTCAGAAATGCCTGAATTGTTCTTTTTTTTCCGGACCAGACAGAAAGGAATATAAAATTTCGGCCCAAGGTCAAGTACTGGGACCTATGAGGTCATTCAGTGTTGAAAAGGAAATCCGAGAGTAAAATGTTTGATAGATGTAACAGGTGGAAAGCCTAGCCATTGCACTCTGAAACGATTGTTAAGAGAGTGGAAAGTCAGACGGAAGAAGAGAATATCAAAAGAGGTACAGCAAAAGGAATCAAAGGTGTTGCAGCTTGGGGACGAAGGGACACTACAAAGAACCTTCATTAATGCCTATAGTGCATCGCGTGAGGTGCACTGATGGCACTACCCTGCTACGCGGACAAAAACCTTTCATCTTCATACACGAAAATAAAAGACTTCAATTGTGAAAGAGAGAAAGGGAGGCTGGTTCTCATATAAATGAGGTGACACAAGAAGATATTTGCCATGCTAATTTTGACGTCTTCCCTCTTTGTTAATGAGTAGAGAAACAGGAGGAGGAGGAGGAGGAGTAGGAACAAAGAGGGAGGGACATATAGATAGATAGATAGATAGATAGATATTTTATTGACCACAACAATTATACATATCTCACATCTACAGTAATTATCTACATTTGGTCCAACAAAAGGCAAAACACTACACTTGGCAATACAAAATATTATATACACAAAAGTAAGAGTAACAGGTTTCTATCTTATACAACAATAAAACAAATACTAGAAGTTATCATATGGCAAACAAAATTAAGGGCAAAATTTGACATCTATATACAAAAATCATACTCCAAAAAGCTATTTTTATTCTCATTTTTTTTCTTTTTTTCACCTCACAAGTATTCATAAATACTCATAAAGGATTAAGCTAATAATCTTACATTGCTCTGCCAGGGTTCGCTGATTTGAAAATATATCCCTCATGTTAGATAAATTATAGGTATCTCTGATATGTTGTGTCCTTGAGCATATTTGTGTTACATGTACTTCTGTTTGAATGGCTCCACAGGTACACAACCGCTCCTCCAAAGGCAGACGGCCTCTCCCCCTCCTACTCCACCTACCTACTTCCACGGCCAGAGAGTGAGATGCAATTCTGAACCTAGTAAATGAGTCTATCTGATTCAGAAACATTATGCCTAACAGAATAGATGTCATGAACTAAGAGGTCTGGATTGATATCTCTATATGTAACTTTTCTTGAGGAGTCAGAATTAACGATGTTACGTCTGAGTGTTTCCATTGCGATTTTTACATCATCTCTACTGTCATTAATCAGTCCTTCTATGTAAGTCTTGGTGTTGTACCTGGCTCCTAATACGGTCTTAATTGAAAATATCAAAGGGTCATCCTCCAACGAAGACCTCTCTCCACATCCTACTAAAAAACTTTCTCTGTTTGCTACGAACAAGATCTCGTAATGGCAGGTACCCCGATTCAATATAGCATAATTCATTACATTTTGTCTTTCTAACGCCAAGCAATAGTTTTAATCCCCAGTTATACAACTTCACTACTGGCTTCAAGTCCGCATTCAGCCACAATTCACACCCATACAGGACAGCTGACATTAAAGCAGCATCAAAAACACTTTTTTTAACAATAAAAGGTATATCATTATATACCCTTTATTTTATTGATATGTGTGGCATCCTGGATCGAGCATGAGCCGCAATAGAGGAAGACACAGAGCCATCTGCAGTAAAGATCGATCCCAAATATATATATTGCGAGCAAGATTCTACTGTAAGACCATCGATTTCAATTGACCCACCGTCTTGTGCTGTTCCACTAATAACGAAAAACTTGGTTTTCCCTGCATTAATTTTCATCCCATATTGCTTCAATAATGATATCTTATGGATGATACCTTCCCTGGTAGTTGCAAGAACTGTATCATCCATTATCACTAATAAATGGAGCCACGATAAAAACCCATTAGGATTACAATTATTCTTAATAAGCTTAATAAGATCATTAATGTATAAAACAAAAGGAAGACACGAGGTAGAACTTCCTTGACGAACTCCCACAGTAGTCGTTATGATCGCAGTATCAATTATGCTGTTTGTTACTCTATAAATAGCTATCAAGGCTCCCAACATAACAGCTCCACAACCTAAACTTTAGTTTCCTCACTTAAAGAAACATGTTTTACAAACCGTATTACGTAACTGTTAGCATTTGCCCAAGTTGAACCTACTATGTGAGGAGGAGAATTTCTCCAAACGGGACGTCTGGAGTTATAGCAGCATAAATTTCGACATTGTCCTAAAGTCTTCTTAAAATGATCATATAAACGAATTTAATGCAGCTTTATTTCAGAACTTTAACAGGGTTTGTTTAGCAAGTGGAGATTTTTCTAAACTCTTAAAATTAATTAGCAAGTGATATTTCAGAAAGTCTGACTCAGCAGCAAATTAAAAGACAAGATCTAAGCTTTGAGGATGTCTGACCATAACAGGAATATAGTACTTGATTAAGTAGACATTTCTAATCTATCTCTTCTAATATTTTACTGTTAAGTAAACTGCAGTAAAAACATATTATGTGTATTTTGGAAAAAATAATTGTAAAATAGCTGCAAATCAATAACCATATAAAAGAAATAAAGGTATGTGATCTCATACACACACAGTGGCAAAAGAAAAATAAATAAATAAATAAACACATTTTAGTTATTGATGGAAAACTTGACACTGGACAAACAAGTTGGTCAATTGACTGTACTACTGAATTACGGCCAGAGAGAGAGAGAGAGAGAGAGAGAGAGAGAGAGAATAATTCCCATTTTTTTTAAGGATCAAATATTCCTCTGTAAATATCTCCCTCGACGAAATTCTACAATTAGGTCCATCGTCAGGACAGACAGACAGACACTATTATATATATATATATATATATATATATATATATATATATATATATATATATATATATATATATATATATATATAGATATATATAATATATATTCTATCTATATATATATATATATATATATATATATATATATATATATATATATAGTGTCATGTATGTTATACACTATATAAAGTTTTGTTATTTACTATGTAAAGTGTTAGTTACCTTTTTCACTGTATACATGGCTCTTTCATTAACTATATAATGATATGTTATTTACTATGTAACGTTGTTCTTCACTCTATACATTGTCGTCTTACTCACTATGTAAACAGTCACTTCATACACTAGATAAGTGTCAGGTTATTATTCAACATTGCAACTGTTATTATCACATCACATTGCTTTCTTTTTTTCCGTCAATACTCACGTCGGCACTTCTCTTTGAATGAAATTGTCTACACATTTTAATCTCACAACACTACAAGTTCCCGCTTTGTTCCCAAGAAACTGAATTCCCATACACTCCCAAACACCGAGTTTCCAACTGATATCTATGCTTGGTTTCTGTTTGTCCCCATGAGAACAAGTTCATAAACCTTGGCTACGAGACCGAATTGCCATTTTTCACAAGAATGAGTTCCCACTCAGTTCCCAGAAGACTGAATTCCCGATTGTCTGAAAAGACTGAATTCCTGTTTTGTTCCCGGAAGGAAGTATTTCCATTTTAATACAAATTTCAAGTTCCAACTGTATTCCCAGATGGTTGAATTCCCACTTGATTCCAAAACTGAGTTCCCACTATTTTCCCACAAGGTTTCATTCTCATTTGATTCTAATTACAAATTTCCCAATGTGTTCCCAGAATAGTGAATTCCCACTGAATTCCAAAGACTGAGTTCCCAAAGTTTTCCCAGAGGGCTGAATTTCCATCTGATTCTAAAGACTAAGTTCCCAGCAGGATAATTCCCAAATGGTTTCAAAAACTAAGTTCCCAGTGTATTCCCAGAGATAAATTCCTTTTTCCTAATTTGATTCCAAAGACTACGTTTCCATATTTGTTACCAGAAGTTAGAGTTCCCATTCGTTGCCAATAGACTGAGTTCCCACTTCAGGAATATCAAGTCTTTGTTTTTTTAGAGAAGAGTTCGCACTTTATGCAACTCGGGGTTCCCATTGTTCCCACAAATTTCACCCTCAATCTGATATATAGGCCTATCAGAAGCTAACTTCACAAATCAATGGCATTCTAAAATGGATGTTCTTGATATTAATTAATATGTTATTTGATAAATAAAAGATGAAATTATTCAACCATAGCTTTAGTCACGTCAATCACGAAAACAAACAATGCATAATAAATATGCACACTGGAGAACCCAATTATGTACATGAACGTCCAGCGTCTAATTTGCATCCAGATAATTGTTCTATGGAAATTGGCCTTAGTTCATCATACCAAGGGACACAATATACGCCAGTACACATAAATCTCTCTCTCTCTCTCTCTCTCTCTCTCTCTCTCTCTCTCTCTCTCCTCTCTCATCTCTTCTCTCTATCTCTCTCTCTCAGTTACGCATGTATACTAGACGAGCCATGTAAACACGCAATCGGTTAAGTTACGAATAATGACGGGGCTAACTAAAATATTGTCGAGAGAGAGAGATAGATTCGACGATTAATGGCAAATGATCCATTACCAAGGATTACTCGTCTAGTGAGGCAAAAGGACAATGGAATGGAAATTGAACTGAAAACATTTGACGATCACATTTGCTCATCACATCACCCCAACAGAGCTTCATTATGTTTCATTTTTTTATTGTATTTGCTTCACGTCCCAGCATGATAATTACTCACTTCTCCCCCCCTTCATAAACCCTCGTTAAACCTTGGGTTCCTCGTTGGGGCCTACAACTTACTTAGCCAAGTGAGGAAGATAAACTCACATGGATAGCGATGCAGGTTCTTAGGATGGATGGAGGGAAGAACACCTTCAGTTGAGAGACCATTACAAGGACCCTGATGGGAAGTGTGTCTTGCGTATAACATGGCCTCATTGCGCTCTTATGCCTGCAAGAGCTCGTGCCCAAAAGTGGCCCAGAAAGTGGGGTAAAGTGTTACCAAAAAGTGGCTTGTAGGTAGTGTGAAGAGTTGTCCAAAAGTGGCCCCCAAGTGTGGTACAACGTAGCCCAACAGTGGCCCTTAATAAAGTGGGGTAAAGTGATGCCGAAAGTGGTCCTTATGCAAATGTGCTAAATTGTTTCCTAAAAGTAGTCCATAAATATGTAACTGTTTTGTCAAAGTGTGGCCTGAAAGTGTGGTAAAAATTGGCTCATAAGTGTGGTCAAGTTTTAACGGGAATAAGAGGTCTGAAGTTGGAAACCCAAATTATTTCCAACTACCCAAGCTCGGCTTTATAGCAAAATGGTTTTCCTATCAACTTGAAATTTATGCTCTCTTCAGCCAGTACAGTTTCTGTGTTCCATCTCTGCCTCAGTCGAACTAGTGCTTCTTCCGATTATCCATCGTTAGCCGAAATTTCGTGCTCTACGTGCGGTCGTTGACTTGTTTTCAAAATGTTTGTGATATGTATGTGATAAGTCGCAAAAGTGTATATACCATGTTTTGTTGAGGCGTGGACTTACCATTGCTGATAAAACCCTTTCCGAATTCTGAACCATTTCAAATCTATGTTTATCAACAATGATACTACACGGGGTAGAGATGTGATGGTAAAAGTAAAGACAACTTGAAGGAATCGAGAGAGAGAGAGAGAGAGAGAGAGAGAGAGAGAGAGAGAGAGAGAGAGAGAGAGGCTACCAAAGCAAAAGGGCATCTAGCTTCGATCGCCCGCCCCCCCTCTCCCCAAAAAACGGCAAGCTTTCCTTTAGGCAACATCAAACGGATGGAACACAAACAATAGGAAGGAGAAAACGGTTTTTGTTTGTGGTTTGTTTCGATTCTCCTACGACTCACGGAAAAGCCAAGAATGAGATGTATGTCCTAAAATAACCATTTCTCTCTCTCTCTTCTCTCTCTCTCTCTCTCTCTCTCTCTCTCTCTCTCTCTCTCTCTCTATGGATGGTTGGTGTGCCGTCTTTTCAGAAGAGTTTGAATCACACCCAGAACTTGATCAAGATGAAAAGATAAAACATAAAAAACAAGGTGTATCAACACCAAAACAGGTTAGGTATATGTAAACAGTTTATGTTATTGACAGGATTCGATTGAAAAACACGCGCGCACGTCAAATAAAACCCAAACATCGAAACTAACAACAGTTGTCAGTCAAGCAAACAAAACGGGAGGGTCAGGAGATTTGTCCATTCAGAATCGATACAAAACTGAAATACAGAATGTTTACAGCTTTTGTGGGTCTGAAAATTGTATGGCAAGAAATGCTGGTCACGAGAGATTGACCTATACTCAAGTTCTAAAATAAAACGGTATTCCGAATGAGAATACATTTATTTCTATCGGCCTTTCTCCTTATTTTCATTAAAATAAACACGTTGCGTTTTGTAAAAAATGAATGTTGATAAATAAAAACTAATTTAAGGAAAGGACAAAAATATATCTATTTATCTCCGTTGCAAAAAACAGCCTCTTCATTTTAAATCTGCAGAATGCTCCTCCCCACAAGACCAACAAATTAGTGCTTTCCCTCTGGATAAATGTTCACAATTAAACTAGTCTATAAAAACATTCCAACCACGGAACTTGAATTGGAATATAACATTTCGGTCAAAGGCCAAGCGCTGGCACCTACAATGTCATCCAGCGCTGAAAATAATGTTGAAAAAACTGCTGGGAGAGAAATGAGGAAATACGGAAGAAAGAGAATATGAACGGAGGTACAAGAAAAGGAATGAAAGAGGAAGCAACTAGGGCCAGAAGGGATGCTGCAAAGAACCTTAAGTAAAGCCTGCAGTGTACCGCTTGAAGCACACTGAGAGCACTAACCGTCCCCTACGGGAACATCGGAGCTTGGACAGTCTTTCCCTGGAGCTCACGAGACAGACATCGCATCAAGAGGTTTTAACAAAAAATGAAATAAAAAGAAGAGACAATGTGCGATTCCAACTGACAAAGAACGAAAAATCTTTGGAGAACTTCCATCATTATATATTGTGGACTTATTTGCACCTTCCATACGTCTTACAGAACCAAATATTCTCCTGTCTTAGGATTTGATTTTTTCGTGACAAAATTCATTTCTCGAGCAACCTTCCCGTTCAAAAATCTGAACGAAGTAAATCTAACTCGACAACACTTTTCCATCCAGTTGTGTCACAGCATCTGACAGAAGACTAATGAAGACTCCACTGGAGGTAAAACTAAAAGGCGACGTCCTTCTCACGTCTCCAAAAAGGGAGATGAAGACATTTAAACGGGGTCAAAATACCCGTCCGGGAATCATAAATAACTCCAGAGCTGACAAACAGCTGAGGGAAACATTATATTCTCTCTCTCTCTCTCTCTCTCTCTCTCTCTCTCTCTCTCTCTCTCAACACACACAAACACATGCTTCTTTCCAGCAACTCATCTAGATTTCTTCCTTTTGGTCCTCTGCCATTTCTAATCAAGGAGGCTGGGTAGAGGGTTGGCCGTCGCAAAGGTATCGTTGTATATACCGGACCATGAGGGCCGGCCGATGTATAAGTTACATAAAGAGGGCGAGTCGCTGTACAGGGTACACCAAAAGGTTGAACTGGTGTACAGAGCATAGCTAAAAGGTGTGCCGATGTATAGCTAACACTAGTTGACGCCTTCCACGCGTTTTGACCTCCTCAGAATAAACTTGTCCAAGAAGAAGCTTCATCTCTGCACTTCGGTGGCAAAGGATCTTTTCCCCGAGCGCTCTTTCCTTTCCACTCTTCATATTTCTTTAAAAAAAATAAATAAACAAATAAAGAACCCAAAGAATTTCCTCTCTCTCTCTCTCTCTCTCTCTCTCTCTCTCTCTCTCTCTCTTATTATGACTTCAGGTCGAATGAGTCGTGACTTCTACTTCCTCTTTTCTTTTCCATCCTCTAATTCTCTGCCTGAGAGCTGTTGACTCTCGAGTCCTCTGAAGCTGAATTGGAGGCATTTTATTTCTTCTGTTTCTGTTGACATTCGTGGCAACTTCTCGAACCAAGTTCCTTGTTTGTCTTTTGTTTCGTCCACATTATTTGGCCTGACGACATTTTTTTCAAAATTTCTTTCTTCTTCTCCTTCCACATCCCCCCCCCCCCACACTCTCTCTCTCTCTCTCTCTGTCTCTAGCAAGGGGGAAACATTCGCTTTCGTCGATTTATTTTCCTCTTTCTCTTTCGCTTTTATCAGTTCACTCGGGTCTGGGCAGGGTAAGCCCATCAGACTAACTGCGGTCGGGTCGGTAACGCAACCCTTGTCTGATATTACGGATGAGCAGGTTCGATTCCCGCAACGGACGCCAGGATTTCTTCATAGTCTTGCATTTGGATCTCGAACTATAAGGATATTCAATGATTTTCCTTCATCTATAACATTTCTCGACTATTCACGAGCACTAAAAGGTTTCAGTAATAATAAAGGGAAGCACTAAATAAGTTCTCAGTTCATTCATAAAATCAGGCTGCCCAACCTAGAAGCACTGACTGGGAGTCCACTTTTGGCCAATCAGCGCTCTTGACAGTGCAAAGAGGGTGTTGGAGTGGTTGGACAGCAAGAAAAGAAATCAAGAAAGTAAAGGAGATGAAGTACGATGATCTAAATGTAGGAGTAATAACTAGAGAGGTTAAACAGCATGACCGAAGAAAGGAATGAGAATGGAGGTTAAGTAAAATGTTTAGTTCTGCAAATGTCCGACGAGTGTTTGTATCTATGTTGATTACAGATAAATACACGTGTACTTAAATAACACTGGGCATGTTTACACAGATTCGCAACGAGTAAATCCAGGGAGCGAATTTCATAAACGTCAGAAAGACGAAGGAATATCTTTGGGAGAAGAAGAAGAAGAAGAAGAAGAAGAAGAAGAAGAAGAAGAAGAAGAAGAAGAAGAAGAAGAAAGATGGGTTAGATGCATTCCAAGATTGCTGGCCCAGATTTACCTGGCTAATTAAAACATAGGTTAGGTATGACTGAGGTAAACGATTATTACTTGAAAATCATCTGTAATTACATGCAATTTAAATAGAGCATTTTCAAGTAATTATCATTGATAACTGCCATTAACACACAACAAATCGGGAATGTACAAAGACATACGAATCTATATTTCAAGCTATTCCTGATGAAGCTTGCTCAATTTCTAAAAAAAATTACGTCCTATTATTATTATTATTATTATTATTATTATTATTATTATTATTATTATTATTATTATTATTATTATTATTATATTGCTAATTATTTTAGACTAGAGATGGACCCAGAGGTGGGTTCGGAAGCTTTTATTTTTATAAATTTTTTTTATAAGTTTTACACGAACTTTAAGTGCTTCTATTATTGTAGACCTTTTAAAACAGTTTATGAAACTCTCGTGATAGAGAGCTTTTCTCAACATTATTATTATTGTGTTCTAAAGGGGTCCACAATAATACAAAGGGTTAAGAGACCGTGTATAATTTTTAAAGACTTAAAAATTATACACGGATTATTTTATTATTATTATTATTATTATTATTATTATTATTATTATTATTATTATTATTATTATTCACAAGATGAACTCTATGGATATGGAATGAGCCAAAGACTAGAAATTGAAGCTTCCAAAGAGTATTATTGTGTTCACTTGAAAGAAGTCTCAGAAAGTAATACGAAATACAGAAAGAGGAGATCAGGTAGTAGAAAAATAATATATAAATCACATTTCATTACTGAATGATCGTTGTGCAATCAGAGCCCCCCCCCCCCCTTTTTTTTAAGGCTGTGAATAAATTTTGTCTTGAAGAGAGTCTCTGTAGGTATGACATTCTCAAGCTCGAATCTAAAGAGGCAACTGTGATTGTACGATGCAGAGAGAAATGAACATTCGTAGTAACAGAATAGAATATAACATTTATGCCAACGGCCAGGTGCTGGGACCTATGAGGCCATTCAACCCTGGAAGGGAAATTGAGAGTAAAAAAAGGTTCATTGAAAGGCGTAAAAGGAGGAAAAACTCGCAGTTGCACTTATAAAACAACTGTTGCAGAGGGTTAAGGAGAGTTAGATGGAAGTAAGAGAATATAAAAGGAGGTACAGTAAAATGAATGAAAGGGGTTGAAGCTAGGGGCCAAGGAGACACTGCAAAGAACCCTACAGTGCAACACATGAGGTGCACTGACTGCATGGTTGCCTGAAACCTAACTCTTTCTTCCCCGTGTGGGGTCGAATCCGACCAGGGAAAGGAGATAATTATGACCAGTTCTTAAACAAAATCCCAAAAGAGAGGAAATCGAGGACTGAAGATTCTTCATCGGGGTTATAATTAAAAAAAAACTACATCTGCAGACAACTGAAAAGAACAGGCAACGACACAGCTGCGCTGTAGGATCAAATACTACACCAATTCCTCCAGTTCCGTCCACAATTCAATAAAACATGTCATTAACACACGTCGGCAACTTATCACATACATATCACTAACAAGTTGATTACCAGTCATCGACTCTTATTCAACTTTTATTGAACCATACCGGAGCTTCATAAGATTATCCAGTATTGTCCAAAGGTCAGTTCATAACTTACGATCACTGACATATTTCCAACCTGTTTGTGATAAGTTATAGATATATGTCTGTGACAAGTCGTCGACTTGTTATAGTAGTGGTATCCAGTGCTTCATACGATTATCCAGTATCGGCTCAAGGTTCCTTTTCCACTTAAAGATACAGATTTATTTTCGACCTGTTTGTCACATGTATGTGATAAGTTGCAGGTGTATGTTCGTGAAATGTTTTCCTATAATAAGGAAGCATCCTTACAAGATGGCAAATAAAAAGACAAACCGACTACGAGGGAGACTTTTGAAATAAGAAGTTAATGACAATTGTTACTGGATACAGTATGATCATATCAGACAAAAAGGATATGAACATATCATAGCATCAAAATGCCTCGCTGAATAACAGAAACTTCTCGAACACATCCTAAGAAGTTTGAAGTTGCTCCTTTCAAGAGTCCTCAAGACTCCTTAAGGGCACAACACTCCTGCCGTTGAAGGATCTCATTTCGACATGAAATGGAGCCCATACCGATTTGGAAAAGAAAAAGCATCCTTTACAAAATATCTGTGTGTGTGTGAGAGAGAGAGAGAGAAACTCCCGCCTCTCCTGTCCCTCTCAAACGAAGAAGCATCACCTGACAGTTTAACTAAACGGAAGTCCTTCGTATCCTTTTCAGGGTCTCACAATCTGCATGATGTGGATTCCGAACCTTTGTTTCATCACAGTCGCCAGTGTTCACTGAACTTCCAAGCCTCGAACAGAGAGAGGGAACACACCGAAGGGGACTAACTTGTAGTCCTTGGGATTACAAGGGATAAGTGATAACCCTTTTTTATTGTGAGAGGATCAGGTCAGATGAAGGAGGACTCGAAGCCTTTGTTTGTTATCTCTCTCTCTCTCCTCTCTCTCTCTCTATCTCTCTCTCTCCAAGAACGATGGCATCTCGTTTAACGTGTCAATGGGTTTCTATAATTTCAAAACCGCCTACAACTGCTGTTATCAAAAATTTTAAATCGAAATAATAATAATAATAATAAAAACAAAGAGGAAACTGGCAGCTGTATCAAAACAAGAACAAACAGTAGTGAACACCTACGCAAGTGCCATCTTCATACGAAACACAACTCACACCAAATCCAGGCTGTGTCGATCTCTCATTTGGACTTTTATAATCACCACTCCACACACTTCTTCTTTTTTTTTTGCATCTGTCACAACTTTCTCCTTCATTCATCATCTCAGGTTTCATCGTTCTATCATTCTATTCATCATGCTAAGCCATAACCATCTAAAATTAGACGCTGTCATCCAGGAGAGAGAGAGAGAGAGAGAGAGAGAGAGAGACATCGAATCCTCCTCTATCTGACCAGATCTTCTCATAATAGGGTTAGAACTTGTCCCTCCTAATCCTAAAGGACATAGGACAGAAGTTAGTTTCCTCTGTGTTCCACACCCCACCCCTCAAGTGATGCTTCTTCGTTTGAGAGTGACATAAGGGGAAAGGAATATCTCTCTCTCTCTCTCTCTCTCTCTCTCTCTCTCTCTCTCTCTCCTTCCTCATTTCAATCCCCGACAGTATCACCTTTCCTTCTATAATATCTTTGCCATCTTTAATAACTGTAATCCCAAACTCAGCATGTCATTTATGATTTCTTTTTCACACAAAAATTATTATTTTTAACAAAAATAAATATGAATCATTCATCATCATAAGAATGACAGCTGCACAAATTCTATTCAAAGCTAATATTGACGAATAAAAGAGGTTAATGAACAGAACAAATGAACAAAGTTAATTAATAACAGCATTATCTCTTACTGAAGAGAATCCCATTCTATTCCAAAGACATAAAGATGCCTTCAATTCGCTTCCTTGAAATCCGAGATGAACCTTCTGGAGACCTTTCTGAAGACCTCATTCTCTCTAAGATTAAAAAGACATTTGAAAGTTGGAACGACGCTGCTCTCTCGCTCGGGCGATGAGATGTGGCACATGTTCTCCTTTTCGCCAATTTCATTTGAATCTTCTGAACTTTCTCTTTTGAGGAACTTTCTTTTTTATGGAAAGGATTTTACTGGATGCAATTCGGTGGTTATAGGGCGACGAAGGTTAGTTACTACAGACATAAAACGCGCGGGTTAACTAACGTTGAGCGCTGCAGTGTTAAGAAACGAAATGCTATATTTTTTTCTCGTTAGAAATCAGCCTCTAAAACTTTGGCACATTATTTTCATTCTTCAATGAAAATGCATTATCAAAGGCACTAGCAGATTAGCTGAGGTTACAGGTGAATATGAATGCTAAAATCGATTCACACCTGTAAACGAGAAAAAGGCGAGGCTTCAGTATATTTGTTTCGAACGTTTAACATATGAGACTGAAATCATCAAGAGAGAGAGAGAGAGAGAGAGAGAGAGAGAGAGAGAGAGAGAGAATCTAAACTATGCACATATCCACATTTCGTCTGAATCTTGTAACACACGAATGTTTAAACATGAATTCAGAATGAGCTCAACATTAAACCCTCAATAAGAACCAGTTATTATTTCCCAGATGAGGGAAAATAACCAAAATTTAATAAAAAAATAAATGATAAAACTAATCATAACTTGAACAAGGAGACTCACTCGTGTCAATGAAGACAAGGCTGCTTAATTACTTCTCATTAGTGCAAAAAATTAATAATATGCACAAATGGTTAGGGGGAAAAAATGCAAGAGTGCAGTTATCGCTCTGGATATTTCTCAGCAAATATTCCAGTGTTTACATATGGTTTCATAGCCAAAATGATAAGATAAGAACTAAATTTAAAAATAAACCAAATATGTAATGTTTTCTGCCTGGTGCAAGTGACACTTTAATACAAATGAACATCTCGAATGAAATTAACTTCATGTAAATAATGCTGTAGATTATAAGATAAACATAATAACGATAATATTTGGAGTTGAATACAGAGATTGCTATATGCAGATTTAGCTAACGCACAAAATCTTATAAATCTCTCATTATTTCTGATAACAATTCTTTATCAAATTAGCTTTCCCATCATTAGCTGCTTTATCAAAGGCAGCGGTCTATTCCTTTTGGGAGTTAAGATTTAGGGCCCTTCTCCACTCGAATGCACTAACAGGTTCTTCCAGGGAATTCCAGACAATCCAGCACATCCCATTCTTCCATTCCAGGACACATGGCCCAGAAAGAGCGTGATTTTGATTTGATTTGATTTATATGGATTTTTGGCATTATGGCAGGCACTGGGGCAACTAAGGCCATTCAGCGCTGAAACGGAAATTGACAGTAAAAAAGTTTTAAAGGTGGGTTACAGGAGGAAAACCTCGAAGCAATTGTTGGGGTTGGGAGAGGGCGGAGGAAAGTAAGATGGAAGAAAGAAAATATGAACGAAGGTACAGTAAAAGGAATGAAAGTAGTTGCAGGTAGGAGCCGAAGGGACGCTGCAAAGAACCTTAAGTAATGCCTACATTGCACCGAATGAGGATGCACTGACGGTACTAATCCCCTACGGGGAGACAGAGCGTGATGGAGCCTGGATCCAGCCCTGATTCCAGGGAATGTCAAGATGTGGAGGAACTATTTGGTTGTAAAAAAAATAAAAAAAAATAAATAAAAAAAAATAAAATAAAAAACTAGAGGTAGGTTAGATTAGGTTAGGGTCGGTTTATTTATTCAGGAGGGAAATGTGACGGGAGTTTTGTCTATTATTCATTAACGTCTTTACAATGACATTTCTTCAAGATCGACTGGAAATTAATTTCTTCTTCAAAGCAATAATGTTTTCTTAATTTTCATCTATTTAAACGATCTTACTAACTGTATTGTTATCGATATCATTAAATCTAACTCGTGTTTTACTTAATTTTTATAATAGTGAAAGATTGGAAGACTAATGAAGAAACAAAAGTGAATGAAAATAGTCAAAAACGTAACAGACAATATCACTACCAGCTTCACTAGACTCCTAAGCTAATGATATCAAGTTCAGCCTAAAAACTGAATATCGAGCGTTCAATCCCGATCCAGAAATGGAGTGAATATGAACATAGAATGCTCCATCTCTTAAAACTATTCCCGAAATCGACACAAAATCTTGTGGAAAATCCGGCACAAGTACTTTCAGAAGACTCACCTATACCGATAACAGAATATCGAGCAGCGATGAAAATCCAGTTATGATCGGGACACGATATGTTCCAATAATGTTGCCATTGGCCTCCAGTCAGCAGTTTCATTCCTACGTCGTAGAGGATTCGTTTTACAGCGTCGTGGGGGAGGGGGAAGGAGGGGGAGGACCAACAGAGGAAAAATGGAAATGGAGCTAAATTTAATACCAACTTGGTGGGCAGTACCGCTAATCATAACCGACCGTTTGAAAGACGCCTCTCGTTATATTGGCCTTATAGTCAATGTTTTTAATTGTATCATCATCAAACTTTCGTATAAATAGATTTCTATCACCCAAAACAGGTCCTGAAACCACACTCTCTCTAGGCCTATATGCACCCTTCAAAACCCCTAGACCGATCCAAGATGGACGAGACTGTCCTTTGCTTTCAGGCAACGGGATCAGAGGCTAAATAAATACAACCGATTCCTAAGCTCCAACAAAGTCCCTTTCACCCTAAGAGGGATTTCCGAGGCACATTCCAAGGACGCATTCCAGTTCCCATTCAAGGGAAGGTCGCTTCGTCTGAGCAGAAAAACTATGGTTACTTCGATTTCATCTTCGGTGGGATAAAAAATTAACCCTAATTTCCTGAAGGTTCCATATCTTGAAATAAATCGTCGCAATGATAAAAACTGTTTCTTGGGGGATGAAAACTAGATTTTATAAGGAATGCGGAGAGGGGTAGTACCACCAGTGCACCTCATGCAGTGCACTGTAAGTATTACTCTAGGTTCTTTGCAGTGTCCCTTCGACCCCTATCTTCGTACTTTCATTCCTCTTACTGCACCTCTGTTCATATTTCTTTCATTTCTTCCATCTTACTTTCCAGCCTCTTCTAACAACTGACTCATAGTGCAACTGCTTTGAGGTTCTCCTCCCGTTACACCTTTCAGTCCTTTTACTGCCAATTTTCGTTTGTTCAGCGCTGAATGACCTAATAGGTCCCAACGCTTGGTCTTTGGCCTAGATCCTGTATTCATTCATTCAATACAGAGAGCATTTATTTGGAGTAAATAAACCGTAACAATGCTAAAAAGTAATTAGAAGTAGAATATAAAAAAATATCAACGACAACAGCAACAAACAAAAGTCAAAATGTCGGTTCATCAGAACCGAAAAATGTCACACAAGGAACGACGTTTGTATAAAAAGAAAAAAAAGAAAAGAAAAAAACAACAAGGAAAGGTGGTCTCTGATAAAAGCGCTTGAAAATACGAAGCGATCAACAGAGACATAAATGTAACACTGAACATCTGGAGAAACGATCATTATTATCAGAATGTCCTAAACATAAACAATATTAGACATTTGGAGAAATATTCATTACTAATAAATCTCAGGCCGTCTCCATAACGAAGGCATTTAAAAAAATAAATAAATAAATAAACAAAAAACCATTTAATGTTCAGGAACCGAAACTGTCAACTTGAAGTCAGAAACA
Organism: Macrobrachium nipponense; assembly: GCF_015104395.2. Taxonomy (NCBI): domain Eukaryota; kingdom Metazoa; phylum Arthropoda; class Malacostraca; order Decapoda; family Palaemonidae; genus Macrobrachium; species Macrobrachium nipponense. Next base: position 28,711,952 of record NC_087214.1, read on the forward strand.
ACGAGATGGTAACATTCGAGTTACGGAAAGAGGAGTTGAATCTTCATGGGAACAGTTCACTAAACGGCTCACCCAAATTAATTATCATATTTCTCGTGGTTAAGTTTGAAACGAAAACTTCTTGCTTTGGGAAAAACACTTACTTAGTTACAACATCAATAATCAAACCTGGCATCGTTACGACGAAAATATTCCACCGTGGCCTTGCATAACAAGAGAAAATATACTAAAATTACCCTTATAATATTCCTTACGGAAAAGGGCGTCCAAGAGAATATTCGTCTTGCTCTAGTAACGAATAATAATAATAATATAATATATAGTGCAACACAAGTATTTGTAAATAAGGCTCAGTATATTCAAACATCTCTCTCTCTCTCTCTCTCTGTCTCAGTACTAATGACCTAAGTTTTTTCTGAAAGCTCTACCGCACCATAAATACTCACCACAATTGATCAAAGCCTTCTGCCTAAAAATAGCGACACAAAACCTGACAAATAGCAGCGATATTCCAATTCCCAGTACAAAATGGAGCATGCAGTATATGATGCCTTAGTGAAACTGGAACCGAAGCACAAGTGAATCCTCAGTTCGTAACGAATGAGAACTTCTTAATCCCCCCCGTGCAATGCTTCTTGCTAATGCACTGGAGAACTCAACAACGCGCAGACACGCCTCCGTGGAATATCAGAGCTGCATCAGGTACTGTGAGCTTTAAAATACAAAATTTCTTTCGTCATGACTAACCACACGCGGTCACAATACTCACTTTTCAGCGATAATTCAGATTGCATTTTTGCTGCATATGTGTCCATGTCGTTGTTGATGAATCCCGTGGGCTAATATGTTTCCGCTAGTCCACACGAGCAATAAATGCATCCCCACTATAGTATTATTAGTTATTATTATTATTATTATTATTACTGCAAGGGTCAAGTGGCCATCAACTTCACACACAATATATGTATATGTATATAATATATATATATATAGCTATATATATATATATATATATATATATATATATATATATATATATATATATATATATATACCTTTTCCTTCTTTAGGGACGTGACACTCTCTCTCTCTCTCTCTCTCTCTCTCTCTCTCTCTCTGATGAGTTTATAATACCATTCAAATAAGAAGCCATCCCCTTTCTTATTATCGTTTATCACAGAAGCCTTTCGTACAAGATTAGTTCTTCCAATGAGAAATGGAAGGCATTTATCTAAAGTTTTAAACGAGTTTCATCACAAATTTATTCAACGCTACGACAGAGGCGCTATTGAATTAGGAAAAAGAAGGGCATAAATACAATATATACATCCCCACATACATACACATATCAATTATATATATATATATAGATATATATACTAATATATATATATATATATTGCTTTATGTGATGGTTTTAAAAGCTGTGCACCCACCACAGTCGACTGACTACCAGTAGCTAATCCACTGCTTAGATTGTCAGTTACCCTGAAATCTAAAGAAACGGCTCTGAAGAGTTAAAGGCATCGAACCCAGAAGAGAGAGAGAGAGAGAGAGAGAGAGAGAGAGAGAGAAGAGAGAGAGAGAGAGAGAGAGAGAGAGAGAGAGAGAGTTTCCACCCATCATTCTTCGAGACATTTACAATATTCTATATTGACTTTTTGTTGTTTTGTTTTTAATATCCCTCCCCCCAATATCACTTAGGCCTATGTGGAGTTTACATGAAAAAACAAACAGTTACTTTTTTAAAATAACAAACAAATTTCCATTCCTATCAAAATGTGATGAAAACAAAAGGTCATTCACTATTTATAAATTTATACGATGATTTATTATCCCAAAAGTCAATCCGATAATACTGATAATTTCTAACTCTAAAACAGGAATTTTTCTAATCTGAATAAACGACCTGACAGTTGGGATCAAATTGCATGGCTGAGCATCTCTCTCTCTCTCTCTCTCTCTCTCTCTCTCTCTCTCTCTCTCTCTCTTTCAAACATCATCATTTTTAGGCTTTAACGATTTTCTCAAAGTCTTATATTTCACCCATAAACATCACCTAGACCTATGTGGATTTTAATTAGATATAAAGAGTAATCAAAATTCATAAGCATTACGTTGTAATTATATACGAAAAGCGTTTAAGTATTTACTGAAAGTAATTTAAAAACGTAGATATTATATGAATAAAAGGTATTACAGTGAACCGTATTACTTATTCACAAATAAAAAGAATATTTAATCCTATTTCCAGTAAGTCTGTTCCCGTAGGATCACATACCTAAGTCCTAGACGAAGAAGCCTTGGCAACGCTGCCATTCGCACCTGGCTTTCTCGAAACAGGCTCACCCAACACTTCGAAGTTCGGTACAATTCACTCTTCAATTTATTTTCCAACAAGTGTTTCGTCACACTATTAAGCGAACACAACGTGTAAACACTCTCGCACTCAAAGAGGGGAAACGTTCCTATATTTCAAAAAAGCAGTTTATCGTTATACACACTTCCCGACGGTTACAAAGTCATCGGAGTGTGTTTAGTTTCCAATTGGTCTTCAGTTGTAAGTAAACCAGTGATTTCGTAGTTTTCCCGTTTTCTGTTTCAGAGATACGTAAGTGAAGTTAGTGAATTCCACTTCCTTGTTTATGGACTATTAGTAAATCTGTATATAGGTAATAAAACAAAAACATTTCTTACGAAAACACTTATTACTAAAACTACAACAGATTATAGAGACCTCATTCTTTACAAATTAAGCACAGTTCAACGTCAAGCACTGACGTATAAAGTTCCTTGTGCGAATAAACAAACGAGCTTAAATGTGATACGCCTATAAGCTGGCTAAAACTGGGAACACTTTCTGAAAAGACCGTTCTTCCACTCAGCAGCGGAAAAACAAAAAAAACAAACAAACTTCATATGCAATCGCAGAGCATCTGCCTCATCCATAAGAAATTCTGGTCCACTTCCTCTGGGAAGACGTCGAATAAAGAAGCCATCATGAGCTTTCTGGGGCCATTGAGGGCCACCACGAGGCCTCAGGAGGATTAGGAGGGCCAGGAAGGAAGGAAGGAAGGAAACAGGAAAACAGAAGGCGGTCGTGGAGGAGGAAATTCTTAAATAGAACAACTTCCAAATAATAGACGAAATAGTTGTAGACGCGCTTTGTAAAGGAACTAGTAGATGTTAAACAATTTCGTCAAAGTACATTAAGTTTGCTGTCACTGAGATGGAAGGGCAAGAGGAGGGAGGAGAGAGAGTAAAGACTGCCGTCACATAATGGCCACTATTTTATAAAGGACGACATTAGTTTGACTCACAGGCAGACCCTAGACCTGGTGGTCTTTGCACCTAATGGCAAAAATTTCAGTCAGCGACTGCAAGTGGAGAACTAACCTTTGGCATGTGCTGGATAATCGTATGGCGCACTCGTTAGGACTTCCAAGAAGTCGATGACCTTTATCCAACTTGTGGGATGATGTGCAGTAACTTACAGACATGTTTATGGCATGTTTTTACTGTAGTAAGGAAGTACTTTGAGTCTATAGAAGTCTGTAAACAACTGTCAGCTCATCTTTTCCAGGACCCACCTCTTCATTTCCAGGACACACCCTCCTTTTCCAGGCTCGACCCCTCCTCTTCCAGCACCGACCCCTTCTTTTCCAGGACCAACGCTTACTTTTCCAGAGCCCATCCCTCTTTTTCCAGGGACCAATCTTCCTTTTCCAGGCCACACACTTCTTATTCCAGGATCCTAAACGCACAATTCATTCCTGTCTCCCAAAATATTGTGGCCTTTCCATTCCACTCGGAGGCTGAGACCGTCCCTTCCACATGGCTGCTAAATCAGACGGAGCTCTTCTCCTGGGTGCCTCGTTGTTGTCAGCAATACAACCCGACCTTCCCTCATCTGAAACTGCTGACAGCATGTCCACCGCCTTCCATATTGGATTTTATCAAAACCCACACTCCCTCCTCCCTCCTCCCACCATCCCCTTCCTTAAAACCACAACCACCCCCCCCTCCCGCATTTGTCTCGGGGCGGAAATATTTGGGAATTTGAAAGGACGCCAAGTTTGGGTAGCATTTACATTTAAGATTTAATTATTTATTTATTCAATTATTTTTTAATTAGGGCAGACAGCCTAATTAGGGTCAGACATAAGCCAGTGTTTGAGAATGAAAAATTATATTGCTCTCCTTCTCTGTTTTAGGATGAGGATTCCCATATACCTTATCCTTCACCCCTCTGAGAATTCCCTCCCATATATGCATAAATTAGCTTCTGAGCCCTCATTGTAGCCCAGGTACCTTGCAATCGTCCCCTCTCAGAATACCAGATTAATTACCTCATCTCACCCCAACGAGGGATAGATATCTAATGAACTGCTCATTCTCTTAATGGTAAACATGAATCTGTTTTATACAAGTTGAGAGAGAGAGAGAGATTCTCATAAATAAGCGAACAAAATGCAACTATATAATGATAAAAAACCTCATGAAGCTGACAAAACCCGATAAAGAGCTAATGATCCTCTTGATAAAAAAATCTGTCAGTGATGACAAAAAGATTCTCCTTTTTCATAGAAAAAAAATCGAAAGAAAACGAGAATAAGTGGAATGTCTATGTTGGCAGAATGAGGCTGAAGGAACTGAAAGTCACAAGGCTTCAGAATGGAGGGCTGACACTGGTGATGATTATTTTTTGACAAACGCTACTATTGCAAGGGAGAGGGGAAGAGGTGGGTAGGGAGGGAGAGGGGAGGAGGTGGGGGAGGGAGAGGGAAAAGAGAGGGCCCCCTCCCACCAAAAAGAGTTGACCAACAAAGCAAAGAGGTGCCGAGGGAAAGGATATTTAAAAAACATTGGATCTTGATATCAATGCAATCAGCTGTTAACTAAAAAATGAAAATAAGCTGGTTTAACTAAAGATGACAATCAGCTGTTCAACTTAAAATAATAACCACCTTTTAACTAGAGATGAAAATCAGCCTTTCATGGCCAACTCCCCACCTCTCTCTCTCTCTCTCTCTCTCTCTCTCTCTCTCTCTCTCTCTCTTTCTATCAGCCTGTAGAATGCATTCCAGTTCATAATGGAAAGGGTGGGAGAGGGATGTATTGGCGGGTTCTCTAAAAACTAATGTGCGCCTCTATTAGCCTAAGTAGTGAATGATGTACCTAGCCGTTACCACGACTGTGATAAAGTGGCAGCTGGGTTGGAAAGAGAAAAATGTGCCTGGAGAGGGGAAACGTGAAGTTGACTCCTCTGTCGAAAAGAGTACCTCGTCGGGAGGGCCTCGATGAGGTAGTTTGTAACATCCTGACTTTTCCCTTCCTGGTGGACAATATCCAGGAGAGAGGAAAGATCAACAAAAAAAAGTTTTTTATTTAGGAGGAAAAGGCGAATTTATGGCCCCAATCACCACAACAACGAGGCAGAGCAAAGGAACAGATCATTTATCAGTGCATAAACAAAATCCTAATGTCTTTGAACACATTACTTCGAATTAATTAATAAAACAATAAAACATCGCAAAGTAGAAGCCATCGGGATTTGTAATATAATGGGCATCTGTCTCTATTCAGATTTAATTTACGAATGTCATCAATATTC
>NC_087214.1:28720065-28741314 GCF_015104395.2 Macrobrachium nipponense
ATGATCGCATTAGACATAACAGAGATTAGTTTCCTTTCGCTGTTTGGATTCGGGATTCAATCTTGAATATGTTTACACGAGCCGAGGAGGGATATCATGTGAAAGAGAGAGAGAGAGAGAGAGAGAGAGAGAGCCAAATCCTCCTTTATCTCGGCCAAGGTGGCTTTAGGAAGATAAGAATTCGGACTGAAGGCGTCAAGACTTCTATTTCTGGTTTAATCTATTAGGTCCTGAGTTCCAATATTTTTTTTTTTTTACTTAAGACTGACGATGAATGGGAGGATAATCTCTTTAGTTCTTTGTCCCGACTTAAAAACGACTAACATTGGATAGATGGACTTAAGGAAGGCAATCATGATCAATTATTCCAAAAATGAAGAGAATTTGAGAGTGAGAGAGAGAGAGAGAGAGAGAGAGAGAGAGAGAGAGAGAGAGAGAGAGAGAGAGAGAGATTCTCGAAGGCTGGATGGAGAAACCAAGACGAGCAATGCGACTGTGATTGCAATATGATCCTTGCGACGTCTGAGGCAGAATGACGCCTTTCTGCTTGTAGAACTCAGTCTGCTATCTACTTGAGCTCCCTCTACTCACCACTGAAAACTCTACAGTTTTATAATAACTAAATACCATAAAAATATCTCAGTTTGTCAGGTAAATCAGCCACGATATATCCTGTAGTTCCCAAATCGAGTCTCCGTCTGCTGGGAGAGGTCCCACCTCATCGGCTGACATCTCTCTTCATTTCCCCTTGTAACTTCTAAATAAATTCCTAGATACTCGAGAGGAACCAATTAGGATGTGTGTCTAGGTAGGGGTAGGATGGAGGAAGGATTAGGGCTTAGGAAGAGGGGAGGAGGAATGGTTGAGTACAAAAGGGAGATGATCCTCGTTTATCTCAGCTGAGGCAAATTGGAGAGAGTTAGATTTCGTTACTGATGCGTTGAACATATATGACATTGTTAGTCTCTCTCTCTCTCTCTCTCTCTCTCTCTCTCTCTCTCTCTCTCTCTCTCTCTCTCGTTTCTAGCCCTGATGGAGAACTTGCACAAGAAACGAACTTGTACAAGAAAGGACTGGGCGTTCTTCGGAAAAAATGTCAAAAAAGGAAAAATTTTAAATTAAATAATATGAGTATTTACTTCATCCTAACTTTAAAAGTGAAAGTAAATGACAAAAACTACAATTTACCATCTTATTATGGTAAATATTTGTTATATTTAATATTACTCTTGTGGCTACGAATAAAAAATAAGCAAAATAATAATGCATACGACTATAATAGTAAAAGAAACCATTTAATGAACAAATATATAACCTTTGAATAAAATAAAATAAACTATTATTACACAGCTTCTAATTAATGCCTAGAGCAATAAAAATGACATTAATGATGCCATAACAAGTTGTACATAAGGAGGACCAGTCCTCATTTTGTGGGCAATAAACACTGTTAATGAAGGGTATAAATCTCCACTAATTATACATTACTTTTTTTCTATTTTATGTATATTGATTCTCACGATGATTCGTTAGAGAATGCGATTAATCTTACCTGCACAGTTCCGACCTTCAATATTTATACCCATTTGCGCAGCTTGGTACCCTCCACATTTCAAAGGTCTGGGATTAGTTGTATGTGGGAGTTATGAAAAATGACAAGGAAATGGATGGAAATACTCAAATACACAAAACCAACCTAAACGTAATTGCTTCCTCTCTGTCTCTGTCTCTGTCTCATATTTTTATTGGTAACGTAAGTAGGTAGTATTTACTGAAGTTCAGTATTTTCAGAAATAATCCATAAAAGGACAAAATTTTTGAAAGTAAATGACCAGGTATCTTGAAGCCTTCATGGACAGTTTAATTTTTCTGAGAATATTCCCTGTTCTGATTCCTAAGAATAAGAAAGAACTTGTTGACAAGTCTATAAATTCCTTACCAAAGTACCTTACCTTATGCCACGATAAAACCGCAAAAAGAGAACATACTGAAATAAAAGAAAAATAAAAAAACATTGAAAAGATATACATCCAACTACATAATTTATTTGGCTGTACCTTTTACCTTGTTATTTTTTGCTTCCATTATTGTCCTAAAGTTGCCTTTCCTCAAAAATAACTACGACAAAGCTAAGCTGAAAAAGGCCTCTTCCATTTTCGTAGACAATCGCCTCCCAACCTCATTTATCTATGCGACAAATTCACCTATAATTTTTTAACACAACTTTTCACACAACCCACACACACACACACAATCAATACAAAGCGAAAATGCACCCAATTCATATCACTTAAGTAGCGATTACTTATAAACTGTTAATGAAAACTTTCCCCACTTAGGACTAAAAGTGATCGTCTTCTGTGACAAGTGTTTTCACGAGTGTTTGACGATCGTCAAGTGTTGAAAATGGAGCTTCACTCTCTCTCTCTGTGTGTGTGTGTGTGTGTGCGCGCGCGCGCGTGCTTTTGATTCTTTTCATTTCCTTTTATTTAGTCATCGCCGAATAATATAATATATATATATATATATATATATATATATATATATATATATATATATATATATATTATATATTATATTATATTATTATATTATATATTATATTATATATATATATACATGCACAAACGCGCGCGCGCACAACACACAGTTATTTCGAAAGATGGAATCAGGTTTTTGTATAAAATTATCTCATTTTATCGTGAAATAGAAATGACAATTACCATCAATTACCTCCTAAATATCGACCTAAATACTGATGGGATACAAATTTACAATAATTACCTTCAGCATTTTCCAATTACAAACAATTTCCTGCACTTTTATCACGTTCCCAAAAACGAACAGAATTTCACACCCAAAAGAAATTCTGTCGAGGTCCCCAGCATCTAACAGAGAGAGAGAGAGAGAGAGAGAGAGAGAGAGAGAGAGAGAGAGAGAGAGTCTATAGCGATGCTCTTTTGTTCTCTTGCAGGAGCGATGGCGTCTCAAAGCCTGAGAAACCCATTTCTGTCATTCCTTTTTTACAGCAAAGAGACAGCGGGGGACGGAGGGGGTGGGGTTACGTCCACAGTTCTTTGTACCAATATTGTGGTCAAAATGAATAAGCCTAATTAAGCTACAGAGAAACTCCCTGATCAAAGACAACAAATTTAATTATAGTCAACAACAAAACGGAAGCCATATTTCACCCAAAAAATCATCACAGGATCCTATGAATGACACCTGAAGGATATCCGAAGGATAGCATACCAGCAGCAGCCAATCCTAAAGGGCATCCTTAGCTCCCGTGAAGGTCCAAAGGCCCCCAGGAATCCTCGTGAATCCCTCTTGAAGATTAGAATATAGTATTTAGGTCCAAAGGTCAAAGCACTGGGACCTACGAGGTCATTAGCGCTGATATGGAAATTGACAGTAAAAGGTTTGAAAGGCGTAACAGGAGAAAAACTTCAAAGCAGTTGCACTATGGAAACAATTGTCAGGAGAGGGTGGACAGTAAGATGAAGAAAGAGAATATGAAAGGAGGTACAGTACAACGAACGAAAGTAGTTGCAGCAAGGGGCCGAAGGGACGCTGCAAAGAACCTTAAGTAATGCGTACAGTGCACCTCACGAGGTCCACTGACGGCACTACCCGCCACCCTCCCCACGAGGGTGAATTCCTCTGTCCCCTACATACTGGAAAGAAAAGCCCCAGCGCTGAAGGAAAAGAATTTACGTCAACACCCGTGTCACTCCTGCAGCAGCGGAGGAGAGACGCCTTCGGGCTTACGCCCATTTTGGCAAACAGCTGCCCATAATGCTTGCTTTCTCTTTCTCTCTCTCTCTCTCTCTCTCTCTCTCTCTCTCTTTTAAATCTGGTAGCCGGTGGGCCGATAACAACAACCCACGCAACCCCCACCACCCCACCCTCCCCTTACCCTCCCAGGTCACTTACGTCAATGACCTTTTAGTGTGAAGTTATGGCTGGTTTACACATTTTCGATTATTGACGATTTATGATAAGCTCAGTTCAGAAGCAGCGTCTTTTGTTTTCTGATGAGAACTTGGAAAATGTGGTTGGAAATAATAGTGGAATGCTATATTTGATCTTCCTTCATCATAATTATTCATTTTGTGTCTGAATCTGCAATTTTCTCTCCGTATCTGCAATTTCCTCTTGCATAATAAATACAGTTATTATCTCTTGAGTAGAATCTTGGAGCTGATGAAATTTTTTTCTGACACCTCTGCATATCTCGTTGGTGGCTGCTTTTTTCTTTTACCTGATATTCTTTATTTCTCTCTTTATTTGTTTCTTTCTTATTTTTGGATTTTATTACTTGATTGGTTATTTATTTGATTATGATTCATGGCTACAGGGTGCATATATTTTACATTTTTTGTCGAACTTACATCCTTTTCCTTCTTTTAGGTTTTTGCATATTTTTGGATGTAGATCTCTGCAATCATCCTCATACAGCCATCTAGGTATGTGCACATTTACCATATAGTTTCATCAGTTGTGAGAGAGAGAGAGAGAGAGAGAGAGAGGAGAGAAGAGGCGAGAGAGAGAGAGAGAGAGAGAGAGTTTAAACGTTAAATGAGCCAGAAGCACCAGTCGGTGCTTCGCCAAGTATAGAATGATAGATGGAGAGAGCACCTTGAAAAGTCTTACGATTTTCATAAGCGAGAGGGATTAACTCCGTCAGCAGAGATAGGGAGATAATGAAACCCTTTTTATATTTAATTCCCAAGATGAAGGAAAGATTTAACTAAGTCGTCAGTCTAATTTAATTAATGGAGTAACAAATGTGAATGAAAAATACAACGAGATATGCATGTAGCAAAGAAAAATATTTAGGGGTTACATACATAAAATGAAGTAAATTGAGAGAGAGAGAGAGAGAGAGAGAGAGAGAGAGAGAGAGAGAGAGAGAGAGTGTGTGTGCTCTCAACTACTTCAATGTAAACAGAATTCCACACACACATTCACCCTCATCCAAAACACCCAAAGAGGAACAGGCAAAGGACCTTATGAATCAGAAGCAATGGGTTCATGGGCTACAATGAGACCAGGCCTAATCAAAAATAGTAAAAACCAAAACATTAAAAGTGCAAGGATCACAACCTTATCAAGACGACAAACATTAAAAGCTAAAGGCCCTTTTACAGAGAGATATGTCCTAGATGATGGAAAAGCTTCTCGCTCTTATCAAGAGAATAATATAGTGGATGTCAACTCTTGAGAGAAAGAGGAGCAAAGGGTCTGGTGTCACCTGGTGCCAAAATGGAGGCAGAAAACGAGAGAGAGAAGGTCACAAATCATCACAAACAGTTACCTGACAGGAGAAGGGAAAGAGGAAGAGTCCTAATGAAAGGCTCCACTGACTCGAGATTTTTGATACAACCCGGATTTGAAGCGCCGTAATAGAGCCAGAATTTAAGCATAAAATAAATCTATCTTCAGGGACTGACTGGGGGAGAGAATACCTTAAATACAGATTCTGTTGAAATATTAATGATTTGATATTTTAGACTTTCCTTTTGTTCAGGCCAGAATGGGGAACGGCCTGGCCTGTAACTCAAAGGTGTGTGTTCATTACGACGCCACCTGACCGTTGCTGCTCTTGGGATGTCTATGTGGGGAGAGAGAGCTGGAAGTATACGAGGATCTCTCTCTCTCTCTCTCTCTCTCTCTCTCTCTCTCTCTCTCTCTCTTAGAACTGACTGTACTTTTGAGATGTGGAACCGTGCAAAATTATATAATTATAACATGAAACTTCTCCAATAATATTGAACACAAACGCAATGAAGAAGAAGAAGAAGAAGAAGAAGAAGAAGAAGAATACCTTTTCATGCAAATAAAGAGCGACTACTTCATCCTCAAGAGTTTATTATTTGTACACAACACCATTTTCCATAAAAACTAAAAAAGAGGAGGTAAAAAGGAGGGGAAAGGGGGAAAGGCGGGAGGGGGGTGGGTATCGGTGGTAAAGAGGTGGGAGGGTGGAGTGGGAGGGTTTACCTCCAGAACTGCGAGAGGAAGTCGCGGTCTCACTAAAGTTAGGAAGGTGAGGGACTGAGGAAGAGAAGGATTTCTCACCTGGGAGAGAGAGAGAGAGAGAGAGAGAGAGAGAGAGAGAGAGAGAGAGAGAGAGAGGAATTCTGGCTGCATTTCAGGCCAGTTTATTATTATTATTATGAGCAAAGCTCCTACCTTTGTTGGAAAAGGTAATTAGAAATCGAAAAAAAAAACAATTAAGAAACGAAACTAAATTGAAATTAAATTTCTGAGGTAAACTCGTGTGAACCTACTGAAAAAAAGTTTGAACATTTTATTGCATATTGACTGTAATAGTAAGATCATATTTAATTTAGACATGAATAAATGTAAATGAGATGTCAGTGAAGAACCCCTCCCCCGTGTTGTGTAGGATAAGAGGCAAGAAACCATAGGATATCGTAGAAGCTAAAATATTGCAGGAGCAGATGACCTAAGTAAACCATCGCCATTTCATGAGGTTCAAAAGTTCTTCCCGTGATTCGACCTTCAAACTAAAATCCCAGAATTAATTACAAAGATTTTAGACTAAAGGAGACAGACTCCTCTGGACCAAAGGAATCCTTAGGGAACCATAGAGTGAACGGATACATTCCTCGCGTGGAATGACTTCTGAAACTAAGATTCCACTAGAAGCCTTGAAACACTAAAGGAAGTGAAAGGAGAAATTCTCTTTCCCAGGTGGGATTCGAAACCCACGTGGGCAGAAAGACTAAAGGGGGTTTAGCTTCCCCATACACCCATTCAAAAAAAAAATATATTCTATTTTATATAAGGATCTCATCTCCATTTATACACATTTATAGAAGATAGACTACTATGTACCAATTAGAGTTTCGAAGAGACAGACAGGCAATATCATGATAAAAGACGTTCTCCGAATGGGAAAACGAATGTACATTGACCAGACACACTACTTCACTTTAAAACCGCCTACTGTTTCCAAACGATTCTTTTAAAATATACATCCGAATTACATCTGAAGAACTTGAGGTACACTTCTGAAATTCTTTAATTATACTTTACTTCCAAAAATGTACTAATATCCATTTCCTTTGTGAATAAACTCATAAAAAAATACAAGGATAAAAAAAACTGACAGAGGAAGCAATAAAGCAAGTGGAGTGGAAATAAAGATGACAAGAATTTGTTATAGTGTCTCGAAAGTGGGGGTTCCAAGTTAATGTCACCTGAAGGGTGGATGACCCTGCAATTATTTGAAAGAACGAAATACTTCCAGGAGAAAGCCTGATGAGATGTGACTGTGGAAAGAGACATTCCCGTGTGACAAGTGTGTAGGTCAAAAGAAATTGAGGAACTATTTAGCACTGCACAAGATATGAGGAGGGGAGATTCTTTGCGACTTTTTTTTTTTCGTTTTAAAAAGTCATCACAGACATAGAAGGAATTAAATTGAGTATGGAATTTCGTCCAAAGACGAAGCACTGGGACCTATGAGGTCATTCAGCGCTGAGACGGAAATTGACAGTAAAAAGCTTGAAAGGTGTGACAGAAGGAAATCCTCGCATTTGCACTATGAAACAATGTTAGGAGAGGGTGGAAAGGAAGATGAGCACGCTACAAAGAACGTCCAAGTAATGCCAACAGTATGCGATGCATTGTAGGCACTATACCCCCGCTGGGAACAAAGAAAAAAAGGAAGCTAAGAGAATTATCTTAAAAAACTGACAATCTACAAGGACGAAATCTGGTTCTACAAAAGGAGGTTCCTCAAAAAAAGATGACCCAAAAATTAATAAAAGTTATACAATGTGAGAACAAGTTCTTTTTTGCAAAAGTCAGCAGCGAGTTCCTGAACTCTTAAAATATCCCGAGTCAACATTTCGAGCAGAGGGAGAATGTTCCCCCAATCTTCATTAAATCAGAGATAAATGCACCACCTGCTTTCCATATCTTACTACATTCATGAGAGAGAGAGAGAAGAGAGAGAGAGATGATTGAGAGAGGGAGAGAGAGAGAGAGAGAGAGAGAGAGGTAGGAGAGAGAGAGAATTTAAACCAAAACAAATAAGAAAGAAAGTACCACCTGCTTTGTTTTCCATAATATTTGTTTTTACTACATTCAAAAGATGAGAGAGAGAGAGAGAGAGCGAGACGGAGAGACTTTGAGTCGCAGCGAGAGAGCAGAGGAAAGAGAGAGTCTCGTCAGCTAAGGACAGAGGACATTTTTCAAACAAAAAGCCTCAAGATACGGCCTTCTTTATGACCTTCCTGCTTCCTCCTTTAATGGTGATTAAACGCCCCTGAGAGGAGAAGAGCAATCCATCAAGCCACTCCCCCCCCCAACACTCCAAGATCTCCACTACTCCCAGGGACCAAACGGACACAGACCCGAGGAATTAATTATTGCCAGAAACTTGGTTTCATGGAAGGCGACATCATGTTGCAGCAAAGTCCTTCTATGACACCCGACTTCTGTGCTATTTCGGGGGTATAAAGGATGACCCTGCGCCTAGGGATCAGGGACCCATGGGTCTACGGTACCTCAGCACCCCTGGGAGGGAAGAAAGGCACCGCTAGGGAAACGTGGCTAACGAGCTGAAACTGGTAAACCACTCAGGAATTATAAAGCAACATCTAATGGTGTTTATTTTTACGTAGATTACATTGCATTTCTGTGACCCTGGTTAATCTCTCTCTCTCTCTCTCTCTCTCTCTCTCTCTCTCTCTCTCCAGCATAAAGCAAAGACGTAACAAAGCGTCAGGCGCGAGCAGCAGCAGGGTCACAATGAGACGTGATCACCAGAGAACAAGATATCACTCGTAAATCAATAATGAATCATAAATATCTCCTCTGAAGGATAATATCGATGATAAAATCCTCCCTGAAATAAAACCCCACATCGCTTCCAGGGGATCCACACAAGTGCCATTGGCACATCCGTGTCAAAAGTGCCAGATACGACACCTGATGAAAGATTTTTGACGGGAGGCGCTTTTCGATCACTGGCCTCCCGCCAAGAAGGAGACGAAGGAGATTGACGCCAAGATGTATTTGTCGTTTAGGGAATTTATCAGAGAGAGAGAGAGAGAGAGAGAGAGAGAGAGAGAGAGAGAGAGAGAGAGAGAACTAGATTCAACAAATTACATCCACCGCAATATATTAATCTCATAACTCTAAGTCAACCATCTATGAATAATAGACCTAACCAACGTGATGAAAGGCTGCAAATCAAGAGCGCAAGCGCGCACGTGTGCAAAGGATCACACATAACTTTTAGTACCCACACCCCCTCATATGACCTGATCATAGATTTAAGAGTGTTAGGTCATACAAACTTGGTCCCATGTCACCCTAATTTCCTGCCCAGCCTCCTTCCTGCTCTCGTGAGATGACATGAATTGTTTCACAGGTCGAAGGTGAGGTTCCACGGAGCCTGAAGTGTGGAGAGAGAGAGAGAGAGAGAGAGAGAGAGACTCTACTTTTCTAAACATACGAGAACAACCTAAACAAACAAAATAAAAAACATCAGTTACAAATACCAAAACCTTTCTCCCCACCTCTCCCCTTCCTTTTACCACAACCTCCCCCAAGCCCCCTTTTTCTTTTCAAATGCCAAACTCCGTCAGATCAAACAACGAAGGTCATCCCTTCCCCCCTCTGGGAACGCCCACCTCTAGGGGTTAGGGGAAGAATTTCCAAAACTAACTTATTCTCCGGCCTTAGCTTCATTGCTCATTCCACTCGAGGAATGTCTCCTTTCCGCTCATTCTGTGGATCCTGAAGGATTCCATTGGCCCAGAGGAGTATCCTATAGCCTAAAATCTTTTGAATTAACTTCTGGGATTTTATTTTGAAGGTCGTTTCTCGGGAAATAGGTCATCTTGGGTCTTCTAAAAATTCCTGCAGTATTTTAGCTTCTACGATATCCTAAGATACCCTACAAATGCCTGTCTCGCATCCAACACCACGGGGTCTTCAAATGACAATACATTTGCATGTATTAATGTCTAATTAAAATGATCTTACTATCACAATAAATTTTCAATGTTGTGCAAACTTTTTTCTTAAGTTCACATGAGTCTAATTAGAAATTTAATTTTAATTGATTTCTTTTCTAGTCCTAATTTGTTTTCTGTTATATATGTTTCCGCCTAAAAATGTATTTAAATGTAATCAGTGCTCAGACCTTTAACAACCTTGTTATGTAGTTGAGCACTTACAGTGTTTACATGAAGCACACCTTTGTGTATCTTTTGTGTATTTGCTTTTAGTCATAAATAAACCACTATATAGGAAAACGTCTCTTAAGAATTCCTATTCTAACATTTTCCCATTTTTATTTCTGTGGTATAGTTCAGTCTCTAGTTCGTTGTTACTTTTTCCAACAAGGATCGTAATTGGGTTCTTAATAATAATAATAATAATAATATAATAATAATAATAATAATAATAATAATAATAATAACAGAAACAAAAAACCTTGCACTCATCTGAAAAACCTCCTGAATTTTTTTAGCTTCTAAAAGCCTTTCTTTCAATATATTCCCATCTCTGCGAATCACACTCAATCCCCCCATCGAAATTCAAAAGAAAACTCCCACTTTTATTTTTGGTAAGAAATTCCTGAGCGTCAGAGACAAACTCAGGCTCCAACTTCGAAAGAAGAAGAGAAGAATTCGCAAAAGCGTCATGCATTAAATACCTTTTTAATTTTTTCCTCTTCAAACTTCGAGGATTTATGATGAGAGGAGGAGGAGGAGGAGGAGGAGGAGGAGGAATTAGCGTAAATATCTGTATTTCCCGAAAGATACATTAGGCCTAATGAAGACACTGTTAAAATTGGGAAGGAAACCAGTAGTGAAAAGTTCACACTGAAGCTTTCACACAACACACACACACACACACACAGAGGACAAACATTAGTTTTAGCTAGTTTGCCAATGCACTTTCACTAAAAATTTTTCCCGAAAAGAAACTTTCAACAAGTTGCATTTGACAGTATCCAAATACTCTTCTCTCTCTCTCTCTCTCTCTCTCTTTCTTCTCTCTCTCTCTCCTCCTCCCATAAAGAAAGTGGAGGAAAGTGAACTTACAAGCGAAAGTCCAACAGAATAAGCTCACCTGAGCACTCAGCCAATTGCTCGGTTTTTGCAGGAACTTTCCTGAAGAACATATGGAGGAGGAGGAGGAGGAGGTGGTTTCCAAAGGATTCCCGAGTGAGCTCTCTGGTGTTCGAGTGGGATATTCTGCGCAAGACGGACAGAAGAGAACCAGTCGTCTGTATGTATAAGAGAGGGGATTGAGATGTAAACAGCTCTCCTATGGAAGGAGAAGGAAATGCGAGATGAATGTTTGTCTTCAATAAAAATAAATAAATAAACAAAATAAATAAATAAATAAAAGGGCTGGACTTATCCGTAGGAGGGAGTCAGAGACCTAAATGGTATAACGCGTCTTAACTGAACAGTATGCTTTCGATGTTAAGTATCTAGGTATCAAATCAAATCTTTTATTGGTAGAGAGGTATAGCATGCATACAAGCATACACACACACACATATATATACATATATATGTATATATGTGTGTGTAGAGATCGATAAACTATTAGGATAAAACAGGTTGCAATAAAAACCAAAAAACAGTTGAATCCTTCTATATTTCTTCTCTATAGAAGCCATTTTCCGAGAGCTGACACTTTTAACCAACCCCAATTTCCATAAAAGAACTTCTGAAAAACTATTCCCTTCCCAGCAAACCCAAAACTGTAAATATCATTAAAAAAAAACTTTCAATAAAAAGAAATCCAGTAACCAGACGCAAAGTGCCATCCGTCAAATGGAAATAAACACAAGATAATTATCAGGCAAACTGGCATCAAATCTTGGTCATCAATCGTGTTTGAAACGCGACCAAAACTAAAGTCCTGTAAAATGGCAATGGATGACAGAGTCTTTAATTTTAGTGGTTTCAACTCAAGAGTGACTGATGGGGAGGGAATCAGTCACGGTCAACTTTTAAAAGAGAAGAATTACAATATTGATATCAGCCTCGTGTAGTGGTTTTTATCAGCTTCTAAAGCTGTGGCAAATATAGATTTCTGTGATGGGCAATTGCACTACATAAGCGTCAAATAAACAACTGGAAAACAATAATAATTCACATATATATATAGCAGCAATCACACATTGTATAAAACTATATACATATTGTATATATAAATATATAGGTGTGTGTGTGTGTGTGTGAAAGGAATTCTGAACCTACAACCTTACCTCTTCTCGCAGTCTGAATAATATGCTACAGCTAAAAGTACCTGGAAATAAAAGAAAATATTGGTTAGATTACAAAAACGTCTCAAATTTTAAGGAAGCGAGAGAGAGAGAGAGAGAGAGAGAGAGAGAGAGAGAGAGAGAGAGAGAGAGAGAGTACATGCAACCCAATTCCTTCATTCCTCTTTGCAATTAAAATTATTTTATTTTATAAAGCTATATAGAATACCAGGATTAAAATTTAGGAATTATTTTTTATTAAAGCATAAAAACATCAATACAATAATAATAATAATAATAATAATAATAATAATAATAATAATAATAATAAAATAACCTCTCTTTCATCTAAATCTTGTTTTCAATCCTACCCAGGACCTACAGGCATACGTAGACTTACAGTTTACAGGTCCCTATCAAAAATCAAAATCTATCGACCAAAAAAATAATATTACCCCGAAATCACTCTCCCTTACAAAAAGGTATATTGATGCATCGCAAGAGCACTTATTCATTCAATATAATTCGTGATTTACAGAGAGGTTCCGCCGGTATTTCAAATTCCAGCCCGCAAAGACCACATTTTATACCATATTTGCCAATGGGAACTAAATGGACAATATTCTATACAAATGTTGGTCTTCTTAAAGAGAGAGCGCTCGGTTCCGAGTCACTGTGACCTTTGCACTTTCACGCTAGTGGGTTTTTGAGTCTGGAGACCTTTGCTGCACACACCAGAGGGCGATGGTTCTGTTGACCTCGGCGGTGAGGGGATTTGCGTCAATAGATTCTAATGTGCAAATGGGGCCCGGGGCTTGTTTCCAGTTTTAACTGGGTGGTACCCCATTCGGGAACTGACCGAAGCATTCGTTGTGCGTATGTATGCAGACATGCATGTGTGTGTTTTTTGGGGTGGGTGCGTGGGTGTGATTGCCTTGTGCCAAAGTAAATGGCCTACCAAATAAATTTTGCCAGCTGGGAGCTGAGCCATTAGCATATTTTATTACGTATTGAAATTGGAGAAAATTACATTAGATTTTTAATTAACCTTTAAGCTTCAATTTCCAGAGAGAGAGAGAGTTAAGTATATCTTAGTTTTACCAGACCACTGAGCTGATTATCAGATCTCCTAGGGTGGCCAAGAAGGATTAGATATTTTACGTGGCTAGGAACCAATTGGTCATCTAGCAACGGGACCTACAGTTTATTGTGGGATCCGAACCACACTATATCGAAAAATGAATTTCTATCACCAGAAATAAATTCCTCTGATTCCGCTTTGGCCGAGAACCGAACTTCGGACTACCGAAGTTGCAGGGCCGATATGCAGTTAACACTTCACCCCTAATGCGGAATTACATTTCCGGTGTTGATCCAACCCGCCGCCAGAGGTCCCTTTCTCTCCTCAGCGCTTCCGGTATGAAATGTAATCTACGGTTTATATTCTAACAAAATATAATATTTCAAATAAGTAACAGGTGAAAGTAATGATAGTCATTTATTTCTTTTATCACTTAGACTTTCAAACTTTGACTTTCCATGATACCTTGACAATTTTATATTCTATCAAAATAAAATTTTAAAAAAGAGGTAAGTACCAAATGACAGTATTCAATTTTTATATAGAGATTTTCACATTTAGATACCTTTCTCCACATCACAAATATAAATTTTTAATATTTTTCTTATCGCCAATTTTGGATAGAAATATTATAATACAAAATATTTTCTCTTTATTTTTCTTAAATGAACGAACCATTTATTATTATTATTATTATTATTATTATTATTATTATTATATTATTATTATTATTATTATTATTATTATTATTATTATTATTATTATTATTATTATTATTATTATTATTATTATTATTATTATTATTATTATTATTATTATTAAAGAGAAACTGAACAAAAATATAAAGTAATCATTTTCTGAGAGTTCCAGGTGAAAATACGTCATTGCAAAAATGAAAAACAGCTATAAATAATTTGAATTTTTCTTCCCCTTCTACTTTACTTACATAGTACATCATTACTTGGACATATAACTCACGTAATTTTTCATTAACATCGTCTAAGCAATTCCGTCATGACAATGAGAACAACACTCATGAAAGCAATTAGACCCATAATAAAAACAACAAAAACACGAACAATTTCATAATATCAAAATGAGTATCACATAAAATACATTTGAGAGAACATGAGGAAGGCATCCACCCACTACAGAAATGTTGACTTTTGACCGCACGACACTACCGCCAATATCAGCACCCATTATTATCTGCTACAGTAGATGGTGGGGGGATAATGCAAACTATAATTTCTACAAAGAAAAAAATAAATATTGATATAAAAAAATTAATGACATAAAATGTTAACATACAAAGACAAATAACCGAAAAAGAAAAGTAATCATACCCAAGATATAAGGACACCACTATTTTACAGAAAAAAAAGTGCAATATTAAACCCAAACTTCTATAAACATAAAACAGCAACCATTTGTTACTCTGTCATTTTGTGATATAAAGTTTCACATGAAACCGACACTATGACAGAAGGACTGGCAATAAGCAATAATGAGGAGAACTTCGACTCCGCTCTTCGTTACCTGGCACCCAAGAATGAAACCCCAAATCATCAGAGGGCTTTCAAGGGGGCACGTTTTACATGGATTCTTGGGCTTAATGAAGGTTCTTTTCGTTATGGGGAATTCCAATCAATATCATTGGAGCTCTTGTGGTTCTGAGAGAGAGAGAGAGAGAGAGAGAGAGAGAGAGAGAGAGAGAGAGAGAGAAACTCGACAACGAAAACGGACGACAGAAAGGGTGATGACGTCATCCTTCGTCTCGCTGATTCTCAAAATCCATCTCCCAAGGATAAAAGGACCTTTGGGTAAATCGTCCGTCTATCCACGAAAAAACTTAACCAAAAACCATGAAAAACGCAGCACATAAACTCATTACTGGACAGCAAATAAATAGATAAATAAATAAATAAATACATAAACAAGTACTTAACTAAAATATGTTTGCCTTGCTCCTTTAAATTACTTCCTCCTAACGGTCACAATGGTCACGAAATTGGTTGAAAGTTTAAACAAACTATCCCCAAGTTATGTTAAGTATATCTTAGAGTAACCAGACTATCCCCAAAGCACATTATTTTTCTACTATACCAATTGCATTCAATAAAATAAATTATAAATTCACTAAAAACCACAGGTGGTCTTTGAGAACCTGACGTGTCAGCCATGATTAAAAAAAAAAAAAACACGTCAGCCATGAATAGAAAAAAAAAGTTTTCATAAAAAAAGAAGAAAAAAGAAAAGTGGAGATCCACTCGACAGAAGGAAGGAAGGAAGGAAGGACGGGAGGAAATGATGTTACGCGTCTTCAAATGAGAGACAATAGAAAGGGGAGATTGTTACGACGCCTCTTGTCATAAATACAAGAAGAAGAAGAAGAAGAAGAAGAAGAAGAAGAAGAAGAGGAGGAGGAGGGGGAGGAGGAGGAGGAGAAAAGGGAAGAGAGTTAAGTGTCGAAAGCTGAGAGAGAGAGAGAGAGAGAGAGAGAGAGACTAATGATTAATGATGATGAATATGATGGCAGGTGATTAAAGACCGAGATAAAGTGTAAGAAAACGACGACTTATAATGTCATCATACATCATGAACATCATCATCTCCTTTGAGATGAATATTGGGTCACTTTTCTGCCCAATGTTTATTTAGGTCGTCCCAGAGGATGACTTCATGTCATCAGTGGCTTCATTAGTTATCTTGAACATCATGTATACTATAGCTACCTCCTGACACGTCTTGTAGATTAATACTCTCTCTCTCTCTCTCTCTCCTATTTACACTGAACAGATATCACCTGACAATCATAACCTTCCCAGATAAAGTGTGGGAGTCAGTTCCCTTTTCTAATCAATGAAAGATGGCGTACACTATTCAACTTCGACAGTGCGTATGAGATTTAAGCTCCCTCTCGCGATGCTTTCAAAGATTAAGTATTAACTACACACACACACATACACCCAAACAGGACAAAAACAAACGGCAGCTAGGGAGAGATATTAGAGATAAAAGCAACGTTCTATGAACAGAAAAAGAGAGCAGGTGAGATAAGGCATCCCCTTTTCCTACCCCTATTCCAGTCTTATCGAGTGATGATTATTCTTCCTCTTAAAGAGATTAGACTCTTTGATTATGTCATTTCAACCAATGGGCAATTACAGAACTTTGAACGGTAATAATAACAGTATAATAATAATATCTTATACTTCGGATCAGGGTCATATACATAAACAAGTAGGATTTCTTATCAATGAATATGGCTCATAGAATTCAAGATAATAAGATGATTTAAGGAGAGAGAGAGAGAGAGAGAGAGAGAGAGAGAGAGAGAGAGAGAGAGAGAGAGAGACCTCTCTCCTCTAAGAACTGGTGATTTATGACGAATGACAAAAGTTTCCTTATGTTGAGAAGATTCATTTGAAATCTGAATCCCAGAACAAACAATATCTGGAACCTTGACCCTTGATGTTCAGGATGAATCTTGTGGCAGAAGGTAAAGAATTTAGCTAGTTATTGAAATATAAAACATACATCTACTTAACAGTTCAGCAACCACACACTTACGTAACAGAATAGTGAAATGCTCTTCTATCAGTCACTTCAAATCAAACAAACAAGAGCGCATCAAGACTCAAAATAATCTGACTAGAGAAATTTCCTAGAACAATACAAGAGAACCAGTCAAGGATTGCCCAACAAGGCAGACTCAAAGACGTTTAACACGAAGCCCTTATTCCAGGATCCTCGTGAATATTGTTAAGTTTCTTCTAGAAAGGGGAGGATTAACGGAGAAAGGGCAAGGAGAAGGGGGAGTGACCAGGAACCTTAAAATGTCACCTTAAATGACAGAGAGAGGGTCGACGTGATTACACGAGAGACCAGCCATTAAAATGGGGAAGAAAGGTGTTCTTAAAAAGTTGCAAGAGCCGTGCTACGTCAACATAGAGAGAGAGAGAAGAGAGGAGAGAGAGAGAGAGAGAGAGAGAGAGAGAGAGAGAGAGAGGATTATGCACCAAGGAAACAAAATGATAAATAAATCAAAGACTAACCTTAGTTCTCTCTACGGGATAGCCGATGATTTTCCCGGCGCCTAAAAGGATATTAAAGCTCTTTAAACACAGACTTTTCCCACAATAAGTCTATTCCAAGCCCGTCTGGCAATCGTCAAATGTCTTGTCTCGTACACTTCGTTTCTCGGAGGATAAAAAACAAAATTATTGCTCTCCTTTTAAAGCAAGACGCCTCACAACGAACACCATCTTCGACGGTCAATATATCGAAGGATGGGCGTAATCTCACAGTTTGGTCATTTACCAGGAAACTACTAAACACAGAAACTGTCATTTATTAGTGCCACCAACTAGCGTCGTAACGTCAGCTATAGACAGGGTGACCATATATATAGATATATATATATATATATATATATATATATATACATATATATATATATATATATATATATATATTTATCAGGGAGACAGAGGAAGGCGACGGCCAGTAGGACACATCAGCGTGAAGGTGGACTATTAGAAACGTTGTAATTCATTACAATTCTTTATTTCCTACGTTTCGTAATATCATTATTACATCTTCAGGGAATCTGTTAAACAATAAATAAAATTAATTTAAAATTACTTAAAAATTACTTTAAAAATTACTCTAAAATTCAACATTTATAAATTACAACACAATTAAAAAAACATACAGAAACGAAAACAAAAAAAAATAAACAAAAAGACCAAAGACCGCTAACCAACCTTATGCCGAGAAGGCAAGAGACAGAATGACAGAACAAATAAAAGTTAGCTCAGGTATAGTTGTGTGGAGGAGGTCTGGGTATTTAACTGGGGAACCAGTTGTTTAATAAATAATGACTCTAGGATAGGCAGTTCATATGCATTGTTCGCTTGGCCTATGACTCGGAAATGGCTTCTTTCTATATATATTTTACAATTTTTTGAATGGTTTCTTATATTAGTGTGTTCGGGATTGGTACAGAGGACACTTATATAGGACGTCCGAATCGCCGTGGGTTAAGACGTGCTCCTACATTTCCAATTGAATTGTGGAATTTACATGACCGTGTCATAAATGGTGAAGACCGCACCAACAATGTTGTCGAGGCATGGCATCGTTCTGTCCCCAGTCACACTCGGGTGAAATTCGGCCTTCGATATGGAAATTCATTTTTAAAGGACTTACTCGATCGCAAAAACTTAGAGACACTGAAATTGAAGGACTCTTGGCTGGAAATCCCCCCACCCCTCCCCCCGACGTCGCCCCCGATATGAACTTTTGAATGAGAGAATCGAAACTATCGTGAATGATTACTACGAGGACTAGCACACAACTTCTGAAGAGACAGCACAATCTGTGGAGTATCCGTTTTTGTATCTGTGCAGTATCAGTAATCAATCAGTTTTTGTACATAAGTTTCTACAATATAGGTATCATTTGTTATTACATATAATCTAATGTATCATTCGGTATGAATCATGTTTTAGATATAATATAGTGTTCAAATGAGGTTTCATGATTAAATTTTTCAAGACAATCTTTCTTTTATTTTTGCCTATTTTTGCCTTTGATCTCTGAGATACGGTCGAGTGAAAAAAACTGCGAGGATGACTTTACTCATTTGGCAAACCTGTCTGACCACGCTAACCCAACTTGTTTTGGTAGTTTTTTGCGCCTTCCTTTAATCTCTCTGAATAGATGCGGTTGCGAGTAAAAAACTCTATAAGCTTTGTATTAGCTTTTTCATTTTGAGGCAAATTTGGTTTTTTCATTGACAAAAATAATGATAATACTAAACGTGCTAAATTATCAAATCTCTAGGCTATGCTTTCCTATTATCCTATTCCTAATTTAATATACATTGGCGGCGACGAAATGGTTCGCGCGTGAAAAAAGGTTGGCGGCGAACTGTCGCCGCGGCGAACTGGCTCTGCGGTGACTGGCACGCGGCGAACTGTCCGCGGCGAACTGTCGCGCGGCGAACTGGCGGCGGCGAACTGTCGTAGACCCCCATAAAAGTACTCAACACTTTGAATAATCCCTCGGCACTAGCATCCTCAACATCAATCAACTGCACAAATCTATCTTCAACTAAAAGCTTTTTCATGGATCAACAAAACTCTTACGACAACAGCCAATTGCTTAATTGTAGACACATCTGTGCTCTCATCAAGCATTAATGAAAACTTGCGACATTTAAGAATATTAACTAATTCTTTCAGACTCTCACTACCAATGCAATTAACAACTAAATTCCTAGAAACCTTCCGACCTGACCTGCAATTCTGAATTATTGGCTCATAGGCATCCTTTTCCAGAAGTTTCAAAAGATGGTCCATAACATTAAATGAAATATTGTGGTCACAAATGAATTTCAACAACATTAATCTGAATCTCTCGGAATCTCTAGCAGATCGTGATTGCTTTGAAAATAATGAAGATACTGATGCCGCTGATAACACAGATTATGTGGTGTAATTGGTCTTCAAATGTCTGTACAAGTGAGATAGCGTTCCTTCAATTAATTTAGAGCACACAGTACATATGCTTTATCTTTCAAATTTTCATCACTTCCCTCGTATTTTTTAAAGCAGTTAAGCTTAACATCAGTAGACCATTTTTCCTATGTATTTATATTTGCGAGGTTTCTTCTTGGAAGGCTCTTGAGAGCTACTTGAGGTTAATTCTATGTCAGTGATAGCAGAATCTCCTGACTTATGCTTTCCACATTTACCTAATTCACTGCCCTTTTTGTCTGTTTACGAGATGCTGTAAAACAAACAGTTGGAGTATGAGGCAAAAAAAAAAATGAACCTAACTAAAAGTCTGAACAATCTCTAGCTGAAACAATAATTAAGAATATATTATATAATTATATATTATATTATATAAGTATATATATATATAATATATATATATATTTTATATAAATAGTATACTATATATAGTAAGTATATATTATCATTATCCATAATTACATTGTACTCATTTTGTTTCTAGATATTTAAGTAAGTTTTCACTACCTACACAAAATGTCATACGAAACTAACATACTAAAATAACGCATGATATAAAGTCTGCATTATGAAAACTTGCAAAAGACAACTAACCTGACTGCACCTTGAGTATGGACTTAGGCATAGGTTCAGGCATAGGCTCTAACTGATCACTTGTTATTTCACTGTCCGTCTCCATACCGGAAGAAGTAATACTGCTAATGCCACTAGTACTAGGCACTGGATCGTCCATACAGACCTAATCAAAAATTAAAAATTTTAAAACAATAGTATAAATAAAAACCTTAAGGTCAACTGTATTTACTAAATAATTTCTATCACTAAATCAATTTGTAAGTTTATAAAATTAAATAAATTCACTAATAGGTGACATATCTTAATTTATAAAATAAAAAAAATCCTTACGTGAGGAGGAAGAACGTTTCTTTTCTGTGAGCCTTGGTTCTTTTTGCTCCGAGTCAGACTCTCCCTCCTTTGTTTCATTCCCTTTTTTACCTGCTTAGAGAATAATGCACGATCACTAATTGGTCATTAACATAATTGTAGTGTGTGATATATATATACCTTATCAGCAATACTAAATACGAACGATAAAGATTATATATTTAAAAGATTGCATTTGGAAACAAAACCTCAGGCCTATATATAAAAACATAGGAGTTATAGCCTAGCCTTCAAAACTGCAGACTGAAACATTTTTTTCATCGTTCTTGCGTTCTGCTTAGTTTAATTTGAAACCCTTTCAATCTCGGAGCTAGCTTCTGGGTTCAAAAAGAAAACTAGCCGAGTCACGTAAAACATCAAATTGACTTACCTTTACCCTTTTCAAGCCCCAAGACAGCAAC
>NC_087214.1:28741814-28797957 GCF_015104395.2 Macrobrachium nipponense
TAATGATAATATAATATATATTATATATATATAATATATTATATAGTTAATATATATAATATATATATATATATATATATAGATATATATATTATTCCTAATTATTGTTTCAGCTAGAAGATTGTTCAGACTTTTAGTTAGGTTCATTTTTTTTTTTTTTTTGCCTCATACTCCAACTGTTTGTTTTACAGCATCTCTTAAACAAGACAAAAAGGGCAGTGAATTAGGTAAATGTGGAAAGCATAAGTCAGGAGATTCTGCTATCACTGACATAGAATTAACCTCAAGTAGCTCTCAAGAGCCTTCCAAGAAGAAACCTCGCAAATATAAATACATAGGAAAATGGTCTACTGATGTTAAGCTTAACTGCTTTAAAAAATACGAGGGAAGTGATGAAAATTTGAAAGATAAAGCATAATGTACTGTGTGCTCTAAATTAATTGAAGGAACGCTTTCTCACTTGTACAGACATTTGAAGACCAATTACCACATAATGTGTTATCAGCGGCATCAGTATCTTCATTATTTTCAAAGCAATCACGATCTGCTAGAGATTCCGAGAGATTCAGATTAATGTTGTTGAAATTCATTTGTGACCACAATATTTCATTTAATGTTATGGACCATCTTTGAAACTTCTGGAAAAAGGAGTGCCTAATGAGCCAATAATTCAGAATTGCAGGTCAGGGTCGGAAGGTTTCTAGAATTTAGTTGTTAATTGCATTGGTAGTGAGAGTCTGAAAGAATTCGTTAATATCCTTAAATGTCGCAAGTTTTCATTCAAATGCTTGATGAGAGCACAGATGTGTCTACAATTAAGCAATTGGCTGTTGTCGTAAGAGTTGTTGATCATGAAAAAACTTTAGTTGAAGATAGATTTGTGCAGTTGATTGATGTTGAGGATGCTAGTGCCGAGGGATTATTCAAAGTGTTGAGTACTTTTATGGATAGTCATGGTATCCCCTTTGAAAACATGATTGGATATGCTGCAGATAACGCCTCAGTGATGATGGGGAACATGGGAGGTCTAAAGGCAAAGCTTGAGACGAGAGTACCTAATTTGTTTGTTCTTGGATGCATATGCCATTCCTTGCATCTCTGTTCTTCAGCAGCTTGTCAAAAGCTACCTAGCGCTGTGGAAGATTTATGTAGGGACATTCATCGTTACATAAATCATAGCCCCAAAAGATTAGTTAAATTTCATGAATTTCAGGATTTTGTCCGTGTAGATTCTCATAGAATTCTCCACCCTTGCCAGACTAGGTGGTTGTCTTTGGGGCCTGTTGTGGACAGAATGGTAGAGCAATGGCCAGTTCTGGTTTTATTTTTTCAATCTGAAGCCTTGGAAAGCAATGTCAAAGCAGCAGGTAGAATACTTGATGGCTTGAATAATCCTATCATAAAGCTATATGTATATTTTCTTAGTTATATTTTACCCATAATTAACAAAATGAATAAGGAATTTCAGAGTGAATCTGTAAAAATTCATGTTGCATACAGTAACATCTGTGCTTTTTACAAGACTGTCCTTGGCAATTACATTAAAAGAGATGTTATAATGAGGGCACCTCATGCTTTTGCCATCAACTACAATAACCCTTCTAATTTCATGGTTGAGCATGATTGGAATTTTGGAAGTAAGTTGAAATGCATGTGAAGGATAAGGAATATGATGGCAGGATGGGAAATCTGAGCTATAAGTCAGGAGTTAGATGCTTGATTTTTACATAGAACTAGCAGGGACAAATTTGTAAAAGACTTTCAGGCATGAATGAGATACTGCCTTTGCTAAATGCGTGTGATCCAGTGGTAGTAAGAGAAGCCTCTGTCAAAAGTGTATTCCTCTCCTCACTAAATTTCCCCAGCTGGTGTAGACGAGGCTCATTATGATCAGTATAATGATGAGTGGAGACAACTAACATTTAAAAGAAAAATTAAGTCAATCAAATGATCCTACTAAATTTTGGTGCTCGGTCAGGAAAATGAAATGCAGCGATGGGACACCTATATTCCCTAAAATTTCTTTCTCAGTTTATGCTAGATTTAACTGGTGCTTCCGCACTCTTCTGCTGCTGTGGAGAGAATATTCTCACAGGTGAAATGAGTAAAAACTGATGTCCGGAACAGATTGAATACGGAATCAGTAAATGGGCATTTTGTTGACTAAAGGGAGTGGAGGAGATAAAGATTGCTATGAATGGGAGCCAAGTGAATCAATGATTCGATCAGCTCGATCCTGCATAAGGTAGATGAATAATGGTTATGCAGCAGCAGCTTGTGTATTACATAATGACATAAAGTGATGATTAGATATAGGATGAATATTTTGTGAATTGGAATATAAGTTGATGATCATATGTTTAATCATGCCAGGTTTCCATCATGCAAGTTGCCAAGTTGATTCCTATATTTCCAACTATATAAATTCTATCAATGGTATTATTATATCAGGCAACCTGTAGTTCATAATAACATACTAAACCCATACTTTATAGTTCATAATAAAATACTAGAATTATAGACAAAATGTGTTTTTGTACCAAATATTCTTAACAAAATAAAGCGAAACATGTCACTGTGTGGTTCGTTGCCAGACGAACGACCAAAGCTGCGTTGATGTAAGTATGTATTTATTATTTTAGTCATGCAAATTCCTCTTATGTTTGTGCAGGATGATGTGATACTTTTTTGGATACTTTTCGGAAAAAGTGATGATACATTCTTACGTTTGACAAATTCACGGTACTTTTTATAATGTTTATGTTGTCGTGTCAGGACGCGGAGCCGAACATTTGTGTGAACTCAACCTGAAGGAAGTAGGGATATACGAACTCTAGTCCTAAGGAAAATGGGGAAATAATGACTGAATGGCAAAGGGGAAAAGTATGGCTGTAATCCCAAAATGAAACTGATAAAGAGAACCCACCTTGGATGACTGACTGAATCATACTCTTTCATTTATTCAGATATTTTGTATATATGTCTAAATGTATAATGTTTTTCTAGAATAAATTCATCTCTCTCTCTCTCTCTCTCTCTCTCTCTCTCTCTCTCTCTCTCTCTCTATATATATATATATATATATATATATATATATATATATATATATATATATATATATATATATATTTATTCTCTATCTCTCTCTCTCTCTCTCTCTCTCTCTCTCTCTCTCTATATATATATATATATATATATATTAATATATAATATATATATATATATATATATATATATATATATATATATATATATATATATATATATATATATATATATACATTATAATATATATATATATATATATATATATATATATATATATATATATATATATATATATATATATATATATATATATATATATATATATGGTCACCCTGTCTATAGCTGACGTTACGACGCTAGTTGGTGGCACTAATAAATGACAGTTTCTGTGTTTAGTAGTTTCCTGGTAAATGACCAAACTGTGAGATGACGCCCATCCTTCGATATATTGACCGTCGAAGATGGTGTTCGTTGTGAGGCATTCTTGCTTTAAAAGAGAGCAATAATTTTGTTTTTTATCCTCCGAGAAACGAAGTGTACGAGACAAGACATTTGACGATTGCCAGACGGGCTTGGAATAGACTTATTGTGGGAAAAGTCTGTGTTTAAAGAGCTTTAATATCCTTTTAGGCCTGGAAAATCATTGGCTATCCCGTAGAAACAACTCAAGTTAGTCTTAGTTTTATTTTCATTTTGTTTCCTGGTGCATAAATCTCTCTCTCTCTCTCTCTCTCTCTCTCTCTCTCTCTCTCTCTCTCTCTCTCTCTCTCTCTCTCTCTCTATGTTGACGTAGCATGGCTCTTGCAACTTTTTAAGAGCACTTTTCTTCCCCATTTTAATGGCTGGTCTCTCGTGTAATCACGTCGACCCCCTCTCTCTGTCATTTGAGGTGACATTTTAAGGTTCCTGGTCACTCCCCCTTCTCCTTGCCCTTTCTCCGTTAATCCTCCCCTTTCTAGAAGAAACTTAACAATATTCACGAGGATCCTGGAATAAGGGCTTCGTGTTAAACGTCTTTGAGTCTGCCTTGTTGGGCAATCCTTGACTGGGTCTCTTGTATGTTCTAGAAATTTTCTCTAGTCAGATTATTTTGAGTCTTGATGCGCTCTTGTTTGTTTGATTTGAAGTTACTGATAGAAGAGCATTTCACTATTCTGTTACGTAAGTGTGTGGTTGCTGAACTGTTAAGTAGATGTATGTTTTATATTTCAATAACTAGCTAAATTCTTTACCTTCTGCCACAAGATTCATCCTGAACATCAAGGGTCAAGGTTCCAGATGATGTTTGTTCTGGAATTCAGATTTCAAATGAATCTTCTCAACATATGGAAACTTTTGTCATTCGTCATAAATCACCAGTTCTTAGAGGAGAGAGGTTCTCTCTCTCTCTCTCTCTCTCTCGTCCTCTCTCTCTCCTCTCTCTCTCTCTCTCTCTCCTTAAATCATCTTATTATCTTGAATTCTATGAGCCATATTCATTGATAAGAAATCCTACTTGTTTATGTATATGACCCTGATCCGAAGTATAAGATATTATTATTATACTGTTATTATTACCGTTCAAAGTTCTGTAATTGCCCATAGGTTGAAATGACATAATCAAAGAGTCTAATCTCTTTAAGAGGAAGACTAATCATCACTCGATAAGACTGGAATAGGGGTAGGAAGGGATGCCTTATCTCCTCACCTGCTCTCTTTTTCTGTTCATAGAACGTTGCTTTTATCTCTAATATCTCTCCCTAGCTGCCGTTTGTTTTTGTCCTGTTTGGGTGTATGTGTGTGTGTGTGTAGTTAATACTTAATCTTTGAAAGCATCGCGAGAGGGAGCTTAAATCTCATACGCACTCGAAGTTGAATAGTGTACGCCATCTTTCATTGATTACAAAAGGAACTGACTCCCACACTTTATCTGGGAAGGTTATGATTGTCAGGTGATATCTGCTCAGTGTGAGAGAGAGAGAGAGTGTGTGTATTAATCTACAAGACG
Source organism: Macrobrachium nipponense (assembly GCF_015104395.2). NCBI lineage: Eukaryota > Metazoa > Arthropoda > Malacostraca > Decapoda > Palaemonidae > Macrobrachium > Macrobrachium nipponense. Next base: position 28,746,850 of record NC_087214.1, read on the forward strand.
TGTCAGGAGGTAGCTATAGTATACATGATGTTCAAGATAACTAATGAAGGCACTGATGACATGAAGTCATCCTCTGGGACGACCTAAATAAACATTGGGCAGAAAAGTAACCCAATATTCATCTCAAAGGAGATGATGACGTTCATGATGTATGATGACATTATAAGTCGTCGTTTTCTTACACTTTATCTCGGTCTTTAATCACCTGCCATCATATTCATCATCATTAATCATTAGTCTCTCTCTCTCTCTCTCTCTCTCTCTCTCTCTCTCTCTCTCTCTGCAGCTTTCAACACTTAACTCTCTTCCCTTTTCTCCTCCTCCTCCTCCCCCTCCTCCTCCTTCTTCTTCTTCTTGTATTTATGACAAGAGGCGTAGTAACCATCCCCCCTTTCTATTGTGTCTCATTTGAAGACGCGTAACATCATTTCCTTCCGTCCTTCAAACTTAAATTCCTTCCTTCTGTCGAGTGGATCTCCACTTTTCTTTTTTCTTCTTTTTTATGAAAACTTTTTTTTTTCTATTCATGGCTGACGTGTTTTTTTTTTAATCATGGCTGACACGTCAGGTTCTTAAAGACCACCTGTGGTTTTTAGTGAATTTATTATTTTTTTTATTGAATGCAATTGGTATAGTAGAAAAAATAATGTGATTTGGGGGATTAATCTGGTTACTCTAAGATATACTTAACATAACTTGGGGATAGTTTGTTAAAACTTTCAACCAATTTCGTGACCATTGTGACCGTTAGAAGGAAGTAATTTAAAAGGAGCATGGCAAACATATTTTAGTTAAGTACTTGTTTAAGTATTTATTTATTTATTTATCTATTTATTTGCGTCAGTAATGAGTTTATGTGCTGTGTTTTCATGGTTTTTGTTAAGTTTTTCCGTGGATAGACGGACGATTTACCCAAAGGTCCTTTTATCCTTGGGAGATGGATTTTGAGAATCAGCGAGACGAAGGATGACGTCATCACTCTTTCTGTCGTCCGTTTTCGTTGTCGAGTTCTCTCTTCTCTCTCTCTCTCTCTCTCTCTCTCTTCTCTCTCTCTCTCAGAACACAAGAGCTCCAATGATATTGAGGAATTCCCCATAACGAAAAAGAACCTTCATTCCCAAGAATCCATGTAAACGTCCCCTTGAAAGCCCTCTGATGGACTTTGGGGTTCATTCTTGGGTGCCAGGTAACGAAGAGCGGATTCGAAGGTTCTCCTCATTATTGCTTATTCCCAGTCCTTCTGTCACAGTGTCGGTTTCATGTGAAACTTTATATCACAAAATTACAGAGTAACAAATGGTTGCTGTTTTATGTTTATAGAAGTTTGGGTTTAATATTGGACTTTTTTTTTTCCTGTAAAATAGTGGTGTCCTCATATCAGTGGGTATGATTACTTTTCTTTTCGGTTATTTGTCTTTCTATGTTAACATTTTGTGTCAGTATTTTTTTTTCATGTCAATATTTATTTTTTTCAGTGTAGAGATTATGGTTTGCATTATCCCCACCATCTACAGGTAGCAGATAATAATGGGTGCTGATATTGGCGGTAGTGTCGTGCGGTCAAAAGTCAACATTTCTGTAGTGGGTGGATGCCTTCCTCATGTTCTCTCAAATGTATATTATGTGATACTCATTTTGATATTATGAAATTGTTCGTGTTTTTGTCGTTTTTATTATGGGTCTAATTGCTTTCATGAGTGTTTGTTCTCATTGTCATGACGGAATTGCTTAGACGATGTTAATGAAAAATTACGTGAATTATATGTCCAAGTAATGATGAACTATGTAAGTAAAGTAGAAGGGGAAGAAAAATTCAAATTATTTATAGCTGTTTTTCATTTTTGCAATGACGTATTTTCACCTGGAACTTCAGAAAATGATTACTTTATATTTTTGTTCAGTTTCTCTTTAATAATAATAATAATAATAATAATAATAATAATAATAATAATAAAATAATAATAATAATAATAATAATAATCAAGTCAAAACTCAATGGAGGAAATATGATAAAAGCCATAAACACATGGGCAGTGCCAGTAATCAGATACAGCGCAGGAATACTGGAATGGACGAAGGCAGAACTCTGCAGCATAGATCAGAAAACCAGGAAACATATGACAATACACAAAGCACTACACCCAAGAGCAAATACGGACAGACTATACATAACACGAAAGGAAGGAGGGAGAGGACTACTAAGTATAGAGGACTGCGTCAACATTGAGAACAGAGCACTGGGGGCCAATATCTGAAAACCAGTTTGAAAGACGAGTGGGCTAAAGAGTGCATGGGTAAGAAGGACTAATAAAAGTAGACGAAGACCCAGAAATATACAGAGACAGGAGAATGACAGACAGAACAGAGGACTGGCACAACAAACCAATGCACGGACAATACATGAGACAGACTAAAGGACTAGACAGCGATGACAATTGGCAATGGCTACAGAGGGGAGAGCTAAAGAAGGAACTGAAGGAATGATAACACGGCTGGAAACCAAGATCAGGCCCTAAGAACAGATATATTTCAAAGAAAAACGATAGACGGAAATAACATCTCTCCCATATGTAGGAAGTGCAATACGAAAAATGAAACCATAAACCACATAGCAAGCGAATGCCCGGCACTTGCACAGAACCAGTACAAAAAGAGGCATGATTCAGTGGCAAAAGCCCTCCACTGGAGCCTGTGCAAGAAACATCAGCTACCTTGCAGTAATAAGTGGTACGAGCACCAACCTGAGGGAGTGATAGAAAACGATCAGGCAAAGATCCTCTGGGATATGGTATCAGAACGGATAGGGTGATACGTGCAAACAGACCAGACGTGACGTTGATTGACAAAGTCAAGAAGAAAGTATCACTCATTGATGTCGCAATACCATGGGATACCAGAGAAGAGAAAGAGAGGGAAAAAATGGATAAGTATCAAGATCTGAAAATACAAATCAAGAAGGATATGGGATATGCCAGTGGAAATCGTACCCATAATCATAGGAGCACTAGGCACGATCCCAAGATCCCTGAAAAGGAATCTAGAAAAAACTAGAGCTGAAGTAGCTCCAGGACTCATGCAGAAGAGTGTGATCCTGGAAACGGCACACATAGTAAGAAAAGTGATGGACTCCTAAGGAGGCAGGATGCAACCCGGAAGCCCACACTATAAATACCACCCAGTCGAATTGGAGGACTGTGATAGAGCAAAAAAAAAAAAAAAAAAAAAAAAAATAATAATAATAATAATAATAATAATAATAAATGGTTCGTTCATTTAAGAAAAAATAGAGAAAATATTTTGTATTATAATATTTCTATCCAAAATTGGCGATAAGAAAAATATTAAAAATTTATATTTGTGATGTGGAGAAAGGTATCTAAATGTGAAAATTTCAATACAATAATTGAATACTGTCATTTGGTACTTACCTCTTTTTAAAAAAATTTTTTTTAAAATTTTATTTTGATAGAATATAAAATTGTCAAGGTATCATGGAAAGTCAAAGTTTGAAAGTCTAAGTGATAAAAGAAATAAATGACTATCATTACTTTCACCTGTTACTTATTTTGAAATATTATATTTTGTTAGAATATAAACCGTAGATTACATTTCATACCGGAAGCGTTGAGGAGAAAGGGACCTCTGGCGGCGGGTTGGATCAACACCGAAATGTACTTCCGCATTAGGGGTGAAGTGTTAACTGCATATCGGCCCTGCAACGTCGGTAGTCCGAAGTTCGGTTCTCGGCCAAAGCGGAATCAGAGGAATTTATTTCTGGTGATAGAAATTCATTTTTCGATATAGTGTGGTTCGGATCCCACAATAAACTGTAGGTCCCGTTGCTAGATGACCAATTGGTTCCTAGCCACGTAAAAATATCTAATCCTTCGGGCCAACCCTAGGAGATCTGATAATCAGCTCAGTGGTCTGGTAAAACTAAGATATACTTAACTCTCTCTCTCTCTCTCTCTGGAAATTGAAGCTTAAAGGTTTAATTAAAAATCTAATGTAATTTTCTCCAATTTCAATACGTAATAAAATATGCTAATGGCTCAGCTCCCAGCTGGCAAAATTTATTTGGTAGGCCATTTACTTTGGCACAAGGCAATCACACACACACACATCACACACACATACACACACACACACACACACACACACACACATGCATGTCTGCATACATACGCACAACGAATGCTTCGGTCAGTTCCCGAATGGGGTACCACCAGTAAACTGAAAGCCCCATTTGCACATTAGAATCTATTGACGCAAATCCCCTCACCGCCGAGGTCAACAGACCGTAGCCCTCTGGTGTGTGCAGCAAAGGTCTCCACGACCTCAAAAACCCACTACCGTGAAAGTACAAAGGTCACAGTGACTCGGAACCGAGCGCTCTCTCTTTAAGAAGACCAACATTTGTATAGAATATTGTCCATTTAGTTCCCATTTGCAAATATGGTATAAAATGTGGACTTTGTCGGGCTGGAATTTGAAATACCGGTGGAATCTCTCTATAAATCACGAATTATATTGAATGAATAAGTGCTCTTGCGATGCATCAATATACCGTTTTGTAAGGGAGAGTGATTTCGGGGTAATATTATTTTTTGGTCGATAGATTTTGATTTTTGATAGGGACCTGTAACCTGTAAGTCTACCTATGCCTGTAGGTCCAGGGTAGGATTGAAAACGAGATTTAGATGAAAGGGAGGTTATTATTATTATTATTATTATTATTATTATTATTATTATTATTATTATTATTATTATTATTATTATTATTATTATTATTATTATATTGATGTTTTTTTGCTTTAATAAAAAATCATTCCTAAATTTTAATCCTGGTATTGTATATAGCTTTATAAAATAAAATTATTTTAGTTGCAAAGAGGAATGAGGGAATTGGGTTGCATGTACTCTCTCTCTCTCTCTCTCTCTCTCTCTCTCTCTCTCTCTCTCTCACACACACACACACACGCTTCCTTAAATTTGAGACGTTTTTGTAATCTAACCAATATTCTCTTTTATTTTCCAGGTACTTTTAGCTGTTGCTTATTATTCACACTGCGACAAGAGGTAAGGTGGTAGGTTCAGAATTCCTTTCACATACACACACACACACACACACACACACATCTATATATTTATATATACATCACAGAAATCTATATTTACCACAGCTATACACGCTGAAAAAAGCACTATACGAGGCTGAGGTCAATATTGTAATTCTTCTCTTTTAAAAGTTGACCGTGAATGATTCCCTCCCCATCAGTCACTCTTGAGTTGAAACCACTAAAATTAAAGACACTGTCATCCATTGCCATTTTACAGGACTTTAGTTTCTGGTCGAGTTTTCAACACGATTGATGACCAAGATTTGATGTCCGTTTTGCTGACAATTATCTTGTGTTTATTTCCATTTGACGGATGGCACTTTGCGTCTGGTTACTGGATTTCTTTTTATTGAAAGTTTTTTTTAATGATATTTACAGTTTTGGGTTTGCTGGGAAGGGAATAGTTTTTCAGAAGTTCTTTTATGGAAGTTAGGGCTGGTTGAAAGTGTCAGCTCTCGGAAAATGGCTTCTATAGAGAGAAATATAGACGGATTCAACTGTTTCTTTGATATTGCAACCTGTTTATCCTTATAGTTATCGATCTCTACACACACATATATACATATGTATGTGTGTGTGTATGCTTGCATGCATGCTATACCTCTCTACCAATAAAGATTTGATTTGATACCTATACTAAACATCGAAGCAGACTGTTCAGTTAAAGACTCTTTATACCATGTATGTCTCTGACACCTTACGGATAAGTCCAGCCCTTTTATTTATTTATTCTTTTATTTTGTTTATTTATTTATTTTGATTGAAGACAAACATTCATCTCGCATTTCCCTCTCCTTCCATAGGAGACCTGTCTACATCTCAATCCCCTCTCTTATACATACAGACGACTGGTTCTCTTCTGTCCGTCTTGCGCAGAATATCCCACTCGAACACCAGAGAATTCACTCGGGTATCCTTTGGGAACCTCCTCCTCCTCCTCCTCCTCCTCCTCCTGCTCCCCATTAGTTCTTCAGGAAGTTCCTGCAAAACCGAGCAATAGGCTGAGTGCTCAAGGGAGCTTATTCTGTTGGACTCTCGCTTTATGGCCACTTTCCTCCACTTTCTCTCCCATAAGAGAGAGAGAGAGCGATAGATAGAGACTGACAGGGGAGGGGTGACAGAGATAGCAGAGAGAGACCAGAGAGAGGAGATAGAGAGGAGAGAAGAGTATTTGGATACTGTCAAATGCAACTTGTTGAAAGTTTATTTTCGGGAAAAGTATTTAGTGAAAGTGCATTGGCAAACTAGCTAAAACTAATGTTGTTCTCTCTCTCTCTCTCTCTCTCTCTCTCTCTCTCTCTCTCTCTCTCTCTCTGTGTGTGTGTGTGTGTGTGTGTGTGTGTGTGTGTGTGTGAAAGCTTCAGTGTGAACTTTTTCACTACTGGTTTCTTTCCCAACTGAACAGTGTCTTCCTTAGGCCTGATGTGTCTTTCGAGAAATACAGATATTTACGCTAATTCCTCCTCCTCCTCCTCCTCCTCCTCTCATAAATCCTCGAAGTTTGAAGAAGAAAAAATTAAGAATTTGTTTTATACATGACGCTTTTGCGAATTCTTCTCTTCTTTCGAAGTTGGAACCTGAGTTTGTCTCTGACGCTTAGGAATTGCTAACCAAAAATAAAAGAGGGAGTTTCTTTCTTTCGAATTTCGATGGGGGGATTGAGTGTGATTCGCAGAGATGGGAATATATTGAAAGAAAGTCTTTTAGAAGCTAAAAAAATTAGAAGGTTTTTTCAGATGTTAGATAGGATTCTTAAGAGACGTTTCCTATATAGTGGTTTATTTATGACTAAAAGCATATACACAAAAGATATACAAAGGTGAGCTTCATGTGAACACTGTAAGTGCTCCACTACATAAGGAGGTTGTTAAAGGTCTGAGCACTAATTACATTTAAAATACATTTTTAGCCGGAAACATATATAACAGAAAACAAATTAGGACTAGAAAAGGAATCTATTAAAATTAAATTCCTAATTAGACTTATGTGAACCTACTTAAGAAAAAAGTTTGCACAACATTGAAAATTGATTGTGATAGTAAGATCATTTTAATTAAACATTAATACATGCAAATGTGCTGTCATTTGAAGACCCCGTGGTGTTGGATGCGAGGCAAGCATTTGTAGGGGATCTTAGGATATCGTAGAAGCTAAAATATGACCTATTTCCCGGGAAACGACCTTCAAAATAAAATAAAAAATCCCAGAAGTTAATTAAATATTTTTAGGCTATAGGATACTCCTCTGGGCCAATGGAATCCTAAAGGATCCACAAAATGAGCGAAGGAGACATTTCTCGCGTGGAATGACCAATGAAGCTTAGGCCGGAGAATAAGTTAGTTTGGAAATTCTTCCCCTATAGGTGGGCGTTCCCAGAGGGGAGAAGGGAGGACCTTCCTTGTTTGATCTGACGGAGTTTGGCATTTGAAAAGAGAAAGGGGTGGGGTGGAGTGTGGTAAAGGGAAGGGGAGAAGTGGGGGAGAAAGGGTTTGGTTATTGTAAACTGATGTTTTTTGTTTTTTTTGTTTACGTCGTTCTCGTATGTTTAGAAAAGTACTCTCTCTCTCTCTCTCTCTCTCTCTCTCTCTCTCTCTCTCTCTCTCTCTCATTTGACCGTAAATCTCCACACTTCAGGCTCCGTGGAACCTCACCTTCGACCTTTGAAACAATTCATGTCATCTCACGAAAGCAGGAAGGAGGCTGGGCAGGAAATTAGGGTGACATGGGACAAAGTTTGTATGACCTAACACTCTTAAATCTATGATCCAGGTCATATGAGGTCGTATAGGGCGACATCTTTCCATAGATACAAGGGGGTGTGGGTACTAAAAGATATATGTGATCCTGGGCACACGTACGCGCTTGCGCGCTTGATTTGCAGCCTTTCATCACATTGGTTAGGTCTATTATTCATAGATGGTTGACTCAGAGAGTTATGAGATTAATATAATGTATAATTTCTTTTAGTCTTACCATAGTACCTTACTTTATGTCACGATTTAACCGAAAAGGAAACGTACCTGCAATAAAAGAAAAAACACCATTAGAACATAAATTATTCTGTTGTACCATTTACCTTATTATTTCTTGCTTTCATTATTGTCCAACAGTTGTCTCTCCTCAGAAATAACTAAGACAAGAAGAAAGCTGGAATGACCTCTACCCTGTCACTCAAAAACAGAGAGAGAGAGAGAGAGCGAGAGAGAGAGAAGAGAGGGAGAGAGACCATCGTCAGGTACCCTCATGTATCTAAGGTACTAATCCACCTATATCTTTTGGACCCAACTTTTCCCTTTTAATTTCAATCGGCATCCAGGTACTAAGACAAAATCAACGTAAATTGCCTCAAGTGAGATAAACGAGGAATATCTCCCTTTGTTCTCGACCTCTTCCCAAGCCCGTATCCTTTCTCCATCCTGCCCCTACCTAGACACACACCGTCCCCACGCATCCTATTCGGCTCCTCTCAAGTATTTAAGATTTAATTACCAACCTACATAAACGGGGGAAATCTAGAGAGATGTCAGCCAATGAAGTGGGACCTTTCCCAGCAGACGGAGACTCGATGTTTGGGAACTGAAGATATCATTGCTTATTTTATTTACCTGAAAAACTGATATATTTTAAACGCTATTTAGTTATTATAATTGATGGATAACGTTTGAGTTTTCAATAGTGGGTAGAGGGAGCTAAATTAGATAGCAGAATGCATTCTACAAGCACAAGGCGCTTCTACTCCAAGATCATGTTTCAGTAGCAGTTCCATGTGATCCTTCTGGCTACTCCATACTGCCTTTGAGAATCTCTCTCTCTCTCTCTCTCTCTCTCTCTCTCATTTTTGGAATAATTAATCATTGGTGCCTTCCTTAAGTCCATTTATACAATTTTAGTTATTTGTTATTCAGGACAAAGTGCTGTAGAGAATATCCTCGCATTCATCGTCAGCCTTAAAGAAATAATAAAGAATAATATTGGAACTCGGGAATCGGATTAAGCCTGAAATAGAAGTCTGGACGCTTTCATTCCGAATTCTGAGCTTCCTTAACCACATTGGCCGAAATAAAGGCGGATTTGCTCTCTCTCTCCTCTCTCTCTCGCTCTCTCTCCTCCTCTCTCTCTCTCTCTCTCTCTCTCTCTCTCTCTCTATCTACCTCGGCTCGCCTAAACATATCCAGGATTGAATCCCGAATCAAAACAGCGAAAGGAGACCAATTCTGGAATGTCTCTTGCCTTCACTTCTGAGAGATCGTATAGATTATCATATTTTATGACTTTGGTTAGTGGTTGATAAGGTACCACATCAAAACGTCCCCCCCCCCCACCACCCCCACTCCCCCTCCACCGCAAACACTTCCCCCAGTTGATATGATGAGGAGCGAAAATCTAATTTAATTGTGATCTCCCAACGTCAATATTGATCATGACTGAGGGACTCATTATCATTATCATTCCAGGTCCCATCTTCATGTGGCCTTTGGTGATAAGCCTCTGATTCTGCTTCTCTCTCTCTCTTTCCAGCCTCTGTGTTCCCCTACAGTTGATTCATTCTCTCATTCAATGAACGAAAGAAGCGATATTGCGTCATTGCGTGACGAAGACACTTTCATTCATGGCCAAGAGACGTTCATTCATTATTTCCTGGGTCTTCAAGGACAGATTTAATACGATTTACTACGTACTACTACTCATGTTTAATATGATTTACTGCATACTATTAACCATATTTACCACGATTTAATACTACTATACTAATATTCGGTACCATTGACCACTACTACCCAAGCGTGGGCATTTGATGAGTATTTTCAAGTCTTGGTTTTCTTCTTTCAAGTTAAGGAGATGCAACCCGGAACCCCACACTATCGAAAAAAAACCCAGTCGAATAGGAAGGCTGCAGAGACAGAGAAAAAATTTATATATATATATATATATATATATATATATATATATATATATATATATATATATATATATCGAACTACAAATGTCCTTTAATATCTAATTCGCTCTACCTCCGAATTAATAATATTTTCATATATGTTTAACCGAGGGGGAATTTATTAAGCGATAATAGAATTGGCGATTGACAGGCGCGGTGGCGAGGTGGTCTGGGGCTTCACTGCCAGTCCTGGAGTTGAGAGGTCGATGGTTCGCGCCTGTCGATCGCCAATTCTATTATCGCTTAATAAATTCCCCCTCGGTTAAACATATATGAAAATATATTAATTCCGAGGTAGAGCGGATTAGATATTAAAGGACATTTGTAGTTCGATATATATATATGAATCACGGTAATGTGATAGACTTATATATATATATATATATATATATATTATATATATATATATATATATATATATATATATATATAGATATATTATAGATATATATATATATATATATATATATAGTACGTGTGTGTGTGAATTTTGGAAACTGTCAAAATAAAGTAATAATAATAATGGTGCCTCTTAGGGAACTTGTAACCCCTTAGAAGTTCTTCATGAGAATCTTACCTCAGAATTCCTGTAGTGCGTTTAAAAGTTTTAGGAAAATCAGAGTAACACTTGTCAAAAGAATTGTGAAGCTTTTCTTACCGCCAAGGCTGAACCAGCTTGTTCAACCATTCGGTTGTAACTTGGAATTCTCTCTCTCTCTCTCTCTCTCTCTCTCTCTCTCTCTCTCTCTCAGCGGATTCATATAGATTTTGTGCTGTAGTAAGCAGGACGTATTGAGTTCATATTAAGATGCAACTGGGATGGAGACTTGACTGGTTTTTCTTTGTTTCTTTGTCATTGTTTTTCGATTCTTTGCTCGGTCGTCGTTGCACTGGATGGTTGTTTTTCTTTGGTGTTGGAATATATCTCCATTTCTTCTTTGATCATTTGACTCGAGAGCTTATTCGATGCTTCCTTTGGAATAAGTTTCATTTCCTAAGATGCATCAGGTACTTATACCTCTCTTTCTGGCCTGTTTCTCTTCTCTGTGATTGTTTCCCTTTAGGGGTTGTTGTCAGGATGTCAGTGCTTCCCCTCTGGGCTGTTTATTTGCCAATGAAGAGAGTTACTCCACTTTCTCATTCTCGCTGATGTTCAGTTTTAGATTCCTTTTGATGTGTTTGTGCGTCAGAGAGAGAGAGAGAGAGAGAGAGAGAGAAGAGAGAGAGAGCCCTTATAAATGCTTTGTGTAAAGGTAACGGGAAAACGGAGAAAGGCTGTTTTCAGGCAACTGAAGGAATGGCTGGTGGAGAGACCTCCAGAACAGGGAGTAGTTTTAGGGAGACAGACAGACAGATGCGAACACTGAGATAAGATTACGATAATATTTTTATTTGAAGACCAGTTCAAGAGGCAATAAATATAAGTATCAAGCAGCTCATACACACACACACGCACACACACACACACACACAGAGGTGGCCAAGATATGGGACGTGTGTTATTTATGTCTCCTCATCAACTTCGACTCTGCCCCAAAACGATGGACAGAGGAAACATCAGAGTTGATGAAGGATGGATGTTGCCATCACGATTATCGCCTTCGCTGAATCAACCCCCACCCCCACCCCTCCCAGTCTTCTCTCAACCCCCTCACTCTCCCTTCCTCCCTCAATCATCAGCCACTTCCCCAACCCCGCACTCGCAGATATCTTCCGTTGTTGTGAGGTTGGAGTGATAACAAAATATAGTAAAGGGGAAAGATGAATGTTGGAATCACGACGCCGAGAAACAGGAAAAATGGCTGATAACTGCCGCATGAATTGCTCATTTTTATATACGTATAGATTTCTATATTTGGATGTTTGTGTATGAGAGATATAAAAGTATATAAAAGATTATTATTATTATTATTATTATTATTATTATTATTATTATTATTATTATTATTATTATTATTATTATCCCGAAACTGTCTCATTGTAAACGCCGAAGTAAAAAAAAACAAGGCTGGTGGAAGGATAGAGAATAAGTTGCTCTCTAACCTTGAAGGATAATCAAGCAGCCCCTCGATATGAATCCTCTCCTTCCATTCCTGTGGCAGGACCCTTCTTCAGCATCCTTCCTCATCCCTAGACGACGCTTCCTTTGAATAAGGATCATCTCGGCATCTCTCGTAGGTATAATTCCGCCCTGGAATAGGACCCTTGGCGGTATTGTTAAGGATGTGTCCCCCGAGGTATTATGGGACAAAAGGGCATATATTATATGTCCTCAGGCCCTGGGGATATTATATTGAAGGAGGTGGGGCTTGGGGTGGGGGAGGCTTGTGGTTGCGACCTCCTTCAGGAGATATTATGAGTTTTGAAAAAGGGATGGGGTGGTGGTGGTGGGGGGAGGGGATATTTCAGAGCAGTTTCTCAGTCATTCCAAATGAGGTTTCCGCGTTGGTTCACAGACGGGAATTCTTGGGAATTTACGCTGCTCTGGATTTGTGACTCCCTGTTTATTTATTTATTTATTTTAGATTTATTTATATTTATTTACGTATTCTGTATATACAAATATATATCTATGTTAATATATATTATATATATATCTATTTAATAAGGTAATTATCTAATAATATATTATATCTATATTATATATATATTATATATATTATTATATATATTATAAGATAATATATATATATATCAGATATAAATATTTTATGATATCGAGTATTTATCTAATATTTAGATTATTTTAAAGTATGGCTCGTCTGATTTCTTCAGCAAGATATAATATCAAGAATTTCAACCTGATATAATAACTACATTAATATCTCTAAAGATCTAAATCTCTAAAGATCTAATACTTATGATTTTCACTCTCGTAAAGGGGCTGATTTTGTAGCAATTCTGTCTTTCTCTTAAGGTGAATCTGTTAAAAGTCACGAAATAGATTTATAATCCGTTAGCAAATAGAAATAAGTTTTGACAGGACTTAGTAGTAGAGTCCTGGACAGGGCCTTTTCCGAAGCGTCTGAACTACAAGGCCATATTATGCTCTGAGGAAGAAAATGGGATAAAAATACACGTTTTTCCCGCTCGTTTTCCTCTTTTTCTCTTATCCTTCATTTTTCTCATAGTTTTTCTTTTTTTCTTTTCTTATTTTTACTTTCTCTTGAGGTTTTCATTTTCCTCTTATTCTTTATTTCTTATTGTTAAATTTCTCTATATTTTTTTTTTTTCCTCCACTTTTTCATTTATCACAGTTATTTATTTTTCTAGGCTTTTGGATGTTCTCTTATTTTTTATTATTCTGTTGTATTTTTCGGTGCCTCATTCCTGGCCAAGAGGACTGACTGCTTCGGGAACAATGGCCGTTTGAGGCCAGATGAATCCGGAGGAATATTTATATTTGTCTGATGTCTGTCCGTCGTTGGTATCAGCGATGAGCGATGCTCTTTTGTTCCCTTTTTCAGATACGACGAAGAGGGAGGAATAATAATGATTGAGGATTGAAAAGGGGAGGGAAGAGGAAGGGCTTGCGTTGTTACTGTCATTCTTTTGTGTGTGTGTGAGAGAGAGAGAGAGAGAGAGAGAGTAGCTTGTTTACATGGTCCCAGTCCTAAATTTCGTTTTGGTAAATCCTTCTCTCCTTTTTCTAATTCTGTAGGACCCAAATAATAATATGCATTGACCTTCCTAACTTTCACTCCTTGTCACAAGCAATGTGTTTGTATGTGTGTATTAACGAAAAGCAACGCCAAGAGATGTCTGTCTCTCTGTCCATTTTGAATATTTTGAAAGAGGTAAAAATCCCTAGTGTCTATGGTTTTGATTCCTTTAAAATTTAGTTTTCATTTTTTATTGCTAATATAATAGTAACTTGGTTGTGTTTCAGTGTTTATTTAGCATTGATTTTGTTTACCTTGTCCTCAAGAGGAGAAATGGCCCAGCATCCATGGTTTTGGTCCTATGAAAATTGATTTTCTCAGCTTTTTCGAAAACGCTATTATAGTAACTGGGTTGTGTTTCCATATTTATCTCTAATTTTATTTTTTCTTCAAAAATGTACGTAAGCTGTTTACAAGACACTGCTTGAACGAGTAAGAGGTTTTCCAGTGGTTCCTTCACATTTTTTTAATACAATTTATCGAAAATACCAATATAATAGTCACTGATGTTTTCTACGTTCATTTATAATTTTATTTTATTATTGTGTCTTCAGTGAGATATGTAGCTCTTTACACCAAGCTGCTGCATGGGTTGTGTTTTCACATTCGCCTCTCATTATATTTCTTTTTTTTATCTTTGCTCTCCAAGACGTTAAAGCTACTTACAAGAAGCTTCTTGAGAGAGAGAGAGAGAGAGAGAGAGAGAGAGAGAGAGAGAGTTTCCTACGGGGAAATGTAATTCCACACAGTCGTTCTCTTTCTCCTGAAGAGGAGAGGTTCTTTTCAAAGGAAATTCTCCCTCACCTTCAAGACGGTTGTCTGTCGTCAAAGACTCGGTATATATTCCCCTAAATGTCTGTTCATTAAAGGAGTTTGTCTTTTATATTCATCATTTGTAGTTTGATCGGTCCGAAACAGACTGATACACTCCAATGTTAGAATAAATAAGGTGTGAATTGATCATCTGTTTTTATTTCCATTTCTTTTCAAGTTTGACATAAGTGTTGCGACTTTATAAATACAAATGATAATTCCAACCTATTCACATTTTGATTGTTAGAAGATATTGCGATTCTTTATATTACATCTGTTTTTATTTTCACTGATTATTAATTTTCCCAAAAATGTTTCGACCTTATAAATACAAATGATGATTCTGAGGTCACTTTGTTGGCTGTGAGAATATATAAAGATTTTGTTGATGTATTTTGACTATTTCGGGTATATAAATGCAGATAGTAGAATTTGAGGCCAGTCTCCGAAACACGTTGATCACAAACCTCTATGATATGTTCTTCATTGCCGAAGGTTTCAGTGTGAGGGAAAAAACGACAAAGACTTGTAATGGAAATGCGATGGGTTTTGTAGCTGGAGGCTTACAAGAAAGGAGAATTTATACATATATATATATATATATATATATATATATATATATATATATATATATATATATATATATATATATATATATACACACACACACACAAAAGCCCCTATAGCAATAGAAACAGTGTCCCTGAAAACAGCATGTAGGGGGCATGCTTATTTGACAGGCGAACCATTAGTTAGTGTCTCCCTTTTGGAGCGGTAGTGCCGTCAGTGCACATCATGCGGTGCACTGCTGGCAGTACCTAAGGTTGTTTGCAGCTTCCCTTCGGCCCCTGGCTGCAGCTGCAACCCCTTTCATTCCTTTTACTTTACCGCTGTTCATATTCCCTCCTATTACTCCTTTTAAACCTTTTTCCTGTCAGTTTTCTTTTCATCGTTCAATAACCTCATAGGTTCCAGCGCTTAGACTTTGGCCAAAATTCTATTTTCTACCTATTCTATTTAATAGTGACGTTCCTTCACCCTGATTCATGCAAAGATGAGAGAGAGGGTTATAGAGTAGTCCACGGGAGTAAATTCTGTCGATGCGCTGAAGAAAAGATTGAGGTTTGTGATTTCAAATGATGAGAGGAGAAGGCAGGAGAGAGTTTCCTCTGCTTTGCGACGCCCGAAGCTCCTTCGCTCTTTCTGTCTGAACCGAAGAAAAGGACTTTCTCGTTCTCCTGACGATCTGCAGTCAGTCGGTGGCGGTTCCAATCCAGGTGGTGACGGGGCTTCGTCTTTTGTTTTGAAAGGAAGGTCGTCGGTTGATTTGGATTGATTTGTGAGATTTAAAACCCTCAGGTCAAGAAGCACTGGGGCCCACATTTTGCCATTCAGTGCATGAGACAGTGAGAAGAGGAAGCTGGAGTGGTTGGACAGCAAGATGGAGCGCTCTAGAAGATAATGGAGAGGAAATATATGATTCGAATGTGGAACTTGGAGAAAATCCAACAGTTGCAGGAGGAAGTAACTGTTAGAGAGGTTGAACAGCAAACTGAAGAAATGTAAGGTACAAGTGGGGATAGCTGGACTGTTAGCCCCACCCCTACCCCTACCCCTCCTTAAGGGTCCAAATACGGAATGATTATTATTTATTCGAATCGTTTTCTTTGTTGATCAGAAAACGTCACCCGGATCCTGACTGTTTCTAGACTGTCTATCTTTCATTCAGGGTGAACTGTAAGCAGTGCAGAGATACGATGAATTTTAAAAATGACATATCTACCATTTTTTTTATTTTTAGATTTATTGATAATGAAAGAGTTAAGAGGCAGTCTCAGGCGGTGCACTGTAGGCATTACTTAAGCTTATTTCCTGCGTCCTTCGGCCCTTAGCTACAACCCTTCTTCTTCCTTTTACATTACCTCTATTCATATTCTTTTCTTCCATCTTGCTTTCCACTCTCATAACAATTGTTCCTTAATGCAACTGCGAGGTTTCCCTCCTGTTGCTTCTGTCAAACCTTTCTTCTCTCAGTTTCCCTCTCTGCCCTTTGGCCTAAGTTCTATATTCCTTTAAGTGGCACTATTCCTTAGTGCAGAAACGACCTTAATATTGGAGAGACTTGCCTCCGACTCCAAGAGGCTCATTCAGGCGACATATTGAAGTGATAATTAATTATTTACTGCACATGATCCGTTGTCATTCCCCTTGGGACAGCCCTATTATTACTATTAATCAGCTGACGTCAGCGCTGCCGCAAATATACATATTCGTTCATTGTTCAGATAATCGACGCCTTCCTTGCGTATAATGATCATCCCGGAGTGGAGATTTCGGTTTGACTAATTGTAAGTCTCTCTCTCTCTCTCTCTCTCTCTCTCTCTCTCTCTCTCTCTCTCTCTCTCTCTCGTTTTCCTATTCTTGTTTTTAACGAAATTCTAATGTTATTCTCGTATTGATTTTATACTTTCCATGATGAGTTCATTTCTATTTCAATACGATAGAGTTTACAGAAGAAGGTGGCTGGTTGCATTTGCATTCACTTTTTGAGCATCTCGCGACTCATTGTGACCCATTACCCATCACCCCAAACTCCTAAGGTCTCTTGCAAGTTTCTCAGCTTTGATTATTCCCGAACCTTTTTTCTTTCTTCACTCTTTCTAATCACTAAAATCATTATAAACTCGGTACCCAAAATCTTGAACATTATTCTCAAGTGAAAATTATGGAGATAGATAGATAGATAGAGAGAGAGAGAGAGAGAGAGGGGGGGGGGGGGGATGTGTGTTTCCTAAACGAGACGAAGGTCAAAGATGTTTTCTTGAAAAAACAAGTGAAGTCATGAGTCAGAATCGTCATAATAAAAAGACATCAGTCGAAGGCCTCAGAGAGGCAAAACTTGACATCTCTTCAGAACGTTCCATAATGAGGTTTCGCCGGAAAAAATGGGAAAACCGAAGAAAAAACGAAATCCAAAGCACATGTAATAAAAGATCCCCAAGAGATGAGGTTGTTTTGTTTTTGGTAATTAGAGGTAAAATGAAGCAGGCCTCCTCCACAAAGGATATACTGAGCTTATTAAAGGTTGAATTGTATTCATAATGGGAGGAGAAGTAGTGGATAAATAACATCCAGAGAGAGAGAGAGAGAGAGAGAGAGAGAACGCAGACTTGACGACTACAAACTCACCTTTTACACTGTATGTATTCTTATAAAGTGGAACTTATATTTTTTAGTCTAGTTGATACCTGCTAAATAAAACTGCCAAAATTAAAAAAAATCTTCACAAAGGGGCTTTTAGGTTAGGACTAAAAGCTCAGGAAATGAAATTAAGAGACGTACAAACTCACAAACGCCCAGTCTTTGTGCTTTGAACAAACCTTACCAAAGCGTTACTGTGGTTTCATAAACGCCAGGATTATATTATATTTATTTATTATATAGAACAAACGCTCTTTTGTGGAGATAGGGGCGTTTTGTGGAAGTTGCAAAAGGTTTGGACTCTCTCTCTCTCTCTCTCTCTCTCTCTCTCTCTCTCTCTCTCTCTCTTTACCTATTCTTCTTCTTTATTCCATTTTCCTCCTTCCTTCTGTATCTTTCTCTATCTTTAGTTTTGACTCTCCCTTCTGGCCTGGAGTGGAGACTGTTTTTCCTTTTTCTTTGGCCACATTTAATTAATTTTGTATTTAAAGACTTTTACCTTCAACCTCTGAGTAGGAACTTGTTTTGCAACATCTCATTCAACTGCACTAGTAAACAAATAAAGTACAAATTGATGAATGCACATAATAAGATATGATTGAAACTCATTAGTCTTCTTCATTTTTAAGCTTCATGAGAGAGAGAGAGAGAGAGAGAGAGAGAGAGAAAGAGAGAGAAAGAGAGTAAACCTTTTGCAACTTGCATAAACCAACTCCTTTCCACATGTCAGCGTTTTTTCTATGACGTCACAAAGGGGAACAAAAGCGCCCCAAGAGATGCCCTTTGGTTTTTCATAATTCTCGAGACAAAACAAAAAATCGTAATGAAAACGGCCTCCATAAAGGCTATGCTGAGCTTATTAAAGGTGTATTGCTATCATAACAACAGGAAAGGAAAGGGAGAAATAAAATCCAGAGAGAGAGAGAGGATATTGTATTGACAAGTCACTACGAGGAGAAATTAGAACTACCACCTTGATGCCATTTCATCAACTCTCCTCCTCTCTATCTCCTCTCTCTCTTCTCTCTCTCTCGCTCCTCTCTCCTCTCTCTCTCTCTCTCTCTCTCTCTCTCTCTCTAACGGGAGATTATATATTATCATTTGAAAGGTATTTCATTCAGCCCAGTGGCATCGAAAATCAAGGTTACTCGTATCTCTGAATGATCTGCTAAGTAAGAGCCCGTGCCAGCACAAAAGGCTGGCTTAAACTAAAACAAACGAAATGGAGAGAAATAAGGTTAATCTGGTTAGTATTTGAAATTTCTCATAATATGACCGTTTTAACTAAATATCTTTTAGTAGATTACTTTGCTGTAGCATTGGGTAATTTTCCACTCAAATTATAAAGGAAAATGTTTAAATTGATAAGATGTACCCTACAATATCATTGAACATGACGCTAAAATGTTATGATAAAAACGAAAGATTATGAAAAATTCATAGCAACTAAAGAAATTTTCAAAGAACAACCCATTTTTTGGCTTCACTCCATTCCTTCCCTTTTCACCTCCGTCTCAATTTCCTTCGTTCGTACTTTCGTTTCCTCGTCATTAGCAAAGGTGGTTTTAGTCCCTCATTCAGTTTCCCAGTTAAGACAAACAGCCGGAAAACTCCCGTAAGTCTGACCCTTTTGACTTATGAATGAGTCTCCTTTCTGTGACCTGTGTTGACCTTCTCCAATGAGACGGGCAGTCAATGACCCTTCCGGAAGCGAGAGTTATCTTCATCTATTCCTCTATTCTTCTATTTATCTATTCAGGGATCTGCTACACAGTTCTCATAACAGGCTGAGAATTCATTCATAAAGATCTGTCATTATATTATTATTATTATTATTATTATTATTTTTTTATTATTATTATTATTATTATTATTATTTTGTTAAAGACGATGGCAGCATCAGTGGAATTGATTTTATATATGGTCTTTTCAATTCTTCTTATTATTCTCTTCTCATCAGGGCTGATATTTGCTAATAGCTGGCCGATGTTCATATCTTGGTTAGAGAAATGTTTTCTAAAAATACTAATTTATTGTTATGATAACAAAAGTGGTTAACAAATCTTAGTAATGGAATTCCAACGTTTCCAACCGTATCATCGGTTCATCTTCAAGGAAAGGTGAGCGTGAACTAATTGGAATGGGGTCGTTCGGCGGTATTTATTGTGTCCCAGGTGCTCTGTGACACAATAAATACCGCCGAACGACCCCATTCCAATTAGTTCACGCTCACCTTTCCTTGAAGATGAACCGATGATACGGTTGGAAACGTTGGAATTCCATTACTAAGATTTGTTAACCACTTTTGTTATCATAACAATAAATTAGTATTTTTAGAAAACATTTCTTTAACCAAGATATGAACATCGGCCAGCTATTAGCAAATATCAGCCCTGATGAGAAGAGAATAATAAGAAGAATTGAAAAGACCATATATAAAATCAATTCCACTGATGCTGCCATCATCTTTAACAAAACATGTTTGAGAGAGGGTCTCCTACCTTCATATATTATTATTATTATTATTAAAATAACACTTCAGCTGATTTTCGTACTTATCAGATACATATAATATGATTTTGTTGCTATGCTGTTATTTTAAGGTAGGAACTTTGTAGAGTTGCTGTTAGATTTAAGATATCGACAAAATTCAAGTGCAGGTTGCAAAGGAACGTCTTTGTTACTCTACGGATTTTGTTACTATTATTATTATTATTATTATTATTATTATTATTATTATTATTATTATTATTATTTATTATTATTATTATTATTATTGTGAGTGAAGAAATCCACTGTGGTTTACGTGTAAATATATATTAGAAATATATGTACTAACGATGCATATTAGTGTACTATATATTTCTTATATATATTTTCACTTAAACCACTGTGGATTTCTTTACCATCTTAGTGACTCATAAAATTATTATTATTATTTTTTTTTTCTTTTTGTCTATTACAGTCCTCCAATTCGACTGGGTGGTATTTATAGTGTGGGGTTCCGAGTTGCATCCTGCCTCCTTAGGAGTCCATCACTTTTCTTACTATGTGCGCCGTTTCTAGGATCACACTCTTCTGCATGAGTCCTGGAGCTATTTCATCGTCTAGTTTTTCTAGATTCCTTTCAGGGATCTTGGGATCGTGCCCAGTGCTCCTATGATTATGGGTACAATTTCCACTGGCATATCCCATATCCTTCTATTTCTATTTTCAGATCTTGATACTTATCCATTTTTTCCCTCTCTTTCTCTTCAACTCTGGTGTCCCATGGTATTGCGACATCAATGAGTGATACTTTCTTCTTGACTTTGTCAATCAACGTCACGTCTGGTCTATTTGCACGTATCACCCTATCTGTTCTGATACCATAGTCCCAGAGGATCTTTGCCTGATCGTTTTCTTTCACTCCCTCAGGTTGGTGCTCGTACCACTTATTACTGCAAGGTAGCTGATGTTTCTTGCACAGGCTCCAGTGGAGGGCTTTTGCCACTGAATCATGCCTCTTTTTGTACTGGTTCTGTGCAAGCGCCGGGCATTCGCTTGCTATGTGGTTTATGGTTTCATTTTTCGTATTGCACTACCTACATATGGGAGAGATGTTATTTCCGTCTATCGTTCTTTGAATATATCTGGTTCATAGGGCCTGATCTTGTGCCGCTGTTATCATTCCTTCAGTTTCCTTCTTGAGCTCTCCCCTCTGTAGCTATTGCCATGTGTCATCGCTGGCTAGTTCTTTAGTCTGTCTCATGTATTGTCTGTGCATTGGTTTGTTGTGCCAGTCCTCTGTTCTGTTTGTCATTCTCCTGTCTCTGTATATTTCTGGGTCTTCGTCTAATTTTATTAGTCCTTCTTTCCCATGCACTCTTTAGCCACTCGTCTTCACTGGTTTTCAGATATTGCCCCAGTGCTCTGTTCTCGATGTTGACGCAGTCCTCTATACTTAGTAGTCCTCTCCCTCCTTCCTTTCGTGTATGTATAGTCTGTCCGTATTTGCTCTTGGGTGTAGTGCTTTGTGTATTGTCATATGTTTCCTGGTTTTCTGATCTATGCTGCGGAGTTCTGCCTTCGTCCATTCGACTATTCCTGCGCTGTATCTGATTACTGGCACTTCCCATGTGTTTATGGCTTTTATCATATTTCCGGCGTTGAGTTTTGACTTGAGTATCGCCTTGAGTCTCTGCATATATTCTTTCCTGATCGTGTCCTTCATCTCTTGGTGTTTTATATCCCCTGCTTCCATTATTCGCAGGTATTTGTATTCAGTCTCATCTATTATTATTATTATTATTATTATTATTATTATTATTATTATTATTATTATTATTATTATTATTATTATTATTGTGGGTGAAGAAATCCACTGTGGTTTACGTATATATATATTAGAAATATATGTACAAACGATGCATATTTGTGTACTATATATTTCTTATAAGATTTTCACTTAAACCACTGTGGATTCCTTTACCATCTTAGTGACTCATAAAATTATTATTATTATTATTATTACTATTATTGTTATTATTATTATTATTATTATTATTATTATTATTATTATTATTATTATTATTATTATTATTACTAAAATACAGATATAACAAGCGAAAATGCCAAGCCCTTACAGAGCAAAACTCCACAGAAGAACGGAATTCCTATCTGCGTAAAAAAAGTTGAAAAATCTGCGTGGAGAAAAAATAAAAAATTCACACGAATCAAAAAAACGTTTCTTGCAACATTTGCAACATGACGTTTTTTCCTTTAAGGTTTGATTGACGACACAATTCGTCTGTTGTTGATATTCCATATTTCGGCCATTTCGTTTTCCCTGCTCTCCTCGCTGCTATATATTTTTATTCTTTATTCATATGTATGGTCATGTGAATGCTTTATCAGAGTATGACCATTTAAGAGTGCTCTCTCTCTCTCTCTCTCTCTCTCTCTCTCTCTCTCTCAACACACACACACACGTTGTACGCTTTTGTATTTAATAAGCATAATGAAGTATTGAATTGTCTTTCAAACTGAGTTATCAGTCCTGCACATGAACGAGGCAGCTTTCCTGTGCAAATCGACTTGAATGAAATTAGGAATCATATTGGAACCAGGAACGAGGTTTGTTGTGACATGAATCTCGACGTCGTCAGTTGCAAACATTGACACGAAAAGTGCAGACAGGTGAAAAGGGAAAGGCTAGAAAGTGGGCGTGGCCAGGGGCCGATGGGACGCTGCTGCATACAACCTAAGTAACGCCTACAGTGCACCACATGAAGTGTCCTGACGGCCCTAATCCTGCTGGTTGGTTGTGGCGGCATTTCAGTAAGATGATCAAACAATTCTTCAGTCCAGTAGGAACGAGTTCCTCTTTTTCTAGTCTTTCAGTTTCTAGTTGTCGTCGGGCCTGGGCTACAGGAGGACTCCAGGTTATCCATCCCAGGAGGCTTAGCATTTTACAAGGATTAAAATTAATGCAAGAAATAATGACGTTTATTTTGTGTTTCAGGTACATCTTTAGCCGTAATCTTCGGAATTTGTTCAGTTATTTTTATCGGTATTTCTGTAAAAGGGTAATTATCTGTTTGCTGTTTTGATGTTTATCAAAAAAAAATTTTCTCATTTCTCTGCTTTCTCCATTTCTCCCATTTGACCTTTGCCTAAATGTTAAACGCTTAATGCATTTGTTTGAAAAAGATGATGATGATGATGATGTTGATTATTATTATTATTATTATTATTATTTCTTTTTCTACGAAAATTTTACGTCATCCTAATAATTTTTTTTCTTTTCAGGTGAGTTTAAATTGAAGTGTACTTCAGCCGCCAAGGAGGATTTGGTAATTGTGCCTATGTGATGTGTTTGGAATATTGTAAGGATGGCAGGTAGGTGCTCATATATATATAATATATATATATATATATATATATATATATATATATATATATATATATATATATATATATATATATATTAGGTGTGTGCGTGTGTAGATAAGATCGTATGGCGTCCTCATTTCCTCCAGAAGCTAAATGTATTATAGTCTCTCTCTCTCTCTCTCTCTCTCTCTCTCTCTCTCTCTCTCTCTCTCTCTCAGGTGCAACATGATTAATGAGAAATGCTCCAAGTCTAGAAAGTCCCCACTAATTGTTAAAGGAACTCCTTATGGGAATTTTTTTTTTTAAAGAAATTAGAGAGAAAAAAGTTGCGAGACTGATTGACCTTATTAATTTCAGCCAAGATCAAAGGAAATATTATGAAACAGGAATTAGATGAAAAACCTACTGACCTCTTAGACTTTTTGTGGGTGGGAAGTCTAAACAATAGCGAGGGAAAAGGGAAAAGGAGGCAGGAAAGAAGTTCCGAAGATTGGTTTTGTGGGTCCAAAAAAAAAAAAAAAAAATGGCAAAATGATTTCATGAAATGTCTACTGATGTTTTTACTTTTTGTCGAATGGAAAGCTACAGTAGTGAGGGAAAACGGAAGCAGGACTGGAATTCCGAAGCTGGGTTTTATAAAGAAAGAAACTGGGAAGGTTTTTGAAGTGTTGGCTGAGTGAAGCGTCTTCCGAGTGAAAGGCTGGAGAGTGATTAAGTGATGGGGAATCTTTTCCACTTCACGTGGGAAGACTCTCTTTCACGAGTCGTTTTCTTTTCGTAAGGGAGTATTATTATCATTGTTATCATTATTATTATTATTATTAGAGAGACTTTGGCTTAGATACGCAACACTTAGAGGTGAAATGACGATGTAACTTTCAGAAACGTCAAACAGAGATTCAGCATAAAGTAAGTAGCTCTTATAACACCTGTGTTGTTTATGCTTGTTATTGCCTTAGCTAAGAATAAAATCAGGCTTTTGTTGTCATAATGTTGATATTAAAAAAAAATATAAGAATTATTGCGATGTGATCATTACAACCGAAATCTTGAGAGGATCTTGGTGCAATCTTTCTGCAGACCCCAACGTTTGGTCAAAGGACATTTGTCGTGGCCAAGACAAATAAGATGCAACTTTCGGGTATTGCACCTGAACCCCATCCCATCCCTTACCTTACCTTACCACCCCTTCCCATTCCATCCCCTTCGACCCCTTCCAATCCCATCCCATCCATCTACCTACTCCCCAACCACTTTCTCATGTGGTCCCATCCCATATCCCCTCTAGACGAGAAACCCTCAGGCTTCCCGAAGCCCTTGTTGGAAGAAGAAGAAGAAGAAGTAGTAGTAGTTTGGAAATATGTGAAGGAAAGTCTTAGACTTTGAAAGTTCCCTGAGAGCACCTCAGTCGCGAGGTGGTGGATCAGAATCCCCCTTCTCTCCCTCTCTCCTTCCCTCCTCCCTCCTACCCATGTTAACTCCTTAATTTATGTTTTGTTTATGATTCTTTGCCCAATGGTTACTCCCAAATTTGTCACTGATCACCGGAAGTGAGCCTGTCAAAATTAGGCGTCATATTCTAATCGCTCATCTCGGTTTAGGATCAACGTGAAAGGTTTTCAACACGGTTATGCTCGTTGGGGATTAGTACCGTTACTGCACCTTACCTGGAGCACTGTAAGCATTACTTGAGGTTCTTTACAACATCCCTTCGGACCCTGGACGCAACTCCTTCCGTAACTTTTGCTGTACCTCTGTTCGCATTCTCTTTCTTCCATCTCACTTTCCTCAACTCTCTCCTAACTATTAGTTTCACAGTTCAACTGCTTTGAGGTTTTCCCTCTGTGACGCCTTTCAAAGCTTCGTAATGTCAAATTCAGTTTCAGCGCTGAATAACCTCATAGGTCCCAGTGCTTGGCCTTTGGCCTCAATTTTATATTCCAATTCCAGTTGCTAAACACAGTTATGAGTTGCTTAGCAATTAAATAACATTGAATACCTGGGTGTCAACTGAAGAGGTTGATTTGATATCACCACAAACACTGACTTTCACTTGCCCCGTTGAGAGGAGCAGAGCGAAGGAGTTTGTTGTCCCAGCACTCACCTGAGGGCGCCAGCCACGAAAGACGCCCCTCCTCAGAAGGAGGCGTCAAGGGCAGAGAGAATTTGGCAAATGGAAGGCGACTAACCGGTAGTAGGTTTACTGATGATTGAGTCAGGATTCCAAGAATTCCCAGAAGGGGATGAAGGTGTCTGTGATGGATGTTTGCCTTCGTCGAGGCAGAACTGCAAAGTTTAGTGGTGTTTGCTGTTTGCTTGACACTACCTCGGAATGACGTCTTTCGTCTCCTGTTCTGGTTTGTGTTTTGTTCTTTAAGTTATTGGCTGACCAACTTTAGTTTGGGCGCTGTTTAGGGACCTGTGGTGCCAGCGGATCGTTGATAAATAATGAATCATAACGATAGGAACCTACTGGAGTAATCCTAGAAGACTCGCACCTTTTGGAGCGAAATCATTGTTTTCGTTATTCAACTCATGAGTTAATGCGAACGAACGTTTTTCCAATTTGTACCTGGAAGGTTTTTATTAATATTTTCCATATTATGCTCTGACGTCATCCTTTGGAATTCATGAAGAAGACTTTCCACCATCATCTCGCCAATACTGAAATTGATGCCATAGTGACGTGAATACGAAATGGAATGGAACATGGAATCTAGGCTAAAGGCCAAGCGCTGGGATCTATGAGGCCAAAATTGAGAGTGAAGGAGGTATGAAAGGTGTAAAAGGGGGGGAAAACCTTTTGCAGTTGCAATTTGAAACAAGGTTGAAAGTAAGAGGTACAGTAAAAGGAATGAACGGGGTTGCATTGCAGGTAGGGGCCGAAGGAAGGGACGCTGCAAAGAACCTCAAGTAGTAATGCCTACAGAAAGTGTAGCTACCTCACCTGAGGGTACTAACCGCTACAGGAAGTAACGCGTAGGTAGAGCAGACTGTGAGGTTAAAAGAAATGAAGTAAAGTCATATGTCATTTTTCAAGATCTGTCATCAATATTGTTTGGTTTCATGGAGTCTGAATACGCAAACACCACATCATTGGGAAAGCTGAAGACTGGAGACTTCATCTACGAACATCGAGTCCTGAAATGGAGGAAAAAATACTTAGTTATGTTTAGGTACAAATATACTTAAGAATAAATCTCGACAGAGCTTTCGGGAATCTGCTCTCTTCCCGTCTCAATTGATTGAAAGGGGGAATACTAAAGATTCCAAAAAGCGCTCTAAAATATATTCATCCTGAATAAATGTAACTATTAAAAACTATGGATTTCTTTCTCCATTGAAGTTAATTTAAGATATCTCTGCCTTACCTTCATAAGCAGGCCTTAACCAACTGTTCCTTATCTTCTTGTATCCTTGTGCGATATGCTAAAACTCCCCCCTCCCTCAACCTTTTCTCTCAGCCTCCCTCCCTCCTTCGCTCCCTCCCTCTCTCTCTCGTTCCTCTCCTCACACCCACGCTCTGCGAATCTGTCCTCTGTGGGTGATTTACAGCTGTTTTTTAAGTGGATCCAGACGACGGCCACGACCTGATCTCGGGGAGACTTTGCAGAGAAAAAGGGAAATCTGTTGAGAGTTGTTTTTTTTTTTTTTTTTTTTTTTTAGAATGACGATGGTGAGTGATAAAAATGATGAGATATAGGAATTGGGAGTATGTGAGGGATGTTATTATTATTGTTATTATTATTATTATTATTATTATTATTATTATTATTATTATCATTATTATTATTATTGTGTTCTAAGAGGTCCACGATCTCTTAGAACATTATATATATCTCGTAATAGAGAGTTTTTCCCAATTATTATTATTATTATTATTATTATTATTATTTTATTATTATTATTATTATTATTATTATTATTATTATTATTAGGCAGGAGATCATCTCTAAGGGCAGTAGCATTGAAAGTAATGTCTGTTTCTTCGGCATTCAATTTATACAGAGTCTGCTCTATTCTCCTTAATATCTTCTGTTGAGCAGCAGCTGGTGTATCAATATCCAAAGGACATGAACAGTTTTCTAATTATGTCAGTGTTATTACTACCTCTGACGTTTTACACGATCTCTGGCGATCATCATCAAAGAGTGAATGGATTGATTGATATGCAAGTTACCTGGTTATGTCAATTCATTCACTCTTTGAAGATGAGCGCCAGAGAGCGTTTCAAACGTCAGAGGTAATAATAACACTACTATAACTAGAAAAAACTTGTCATGTCCTTTGGAAATTGATGCACCAGCTGCTGCTGCTGCTGCTGCTGCTGCACGCTGATGAGCAGAAGATATTAAGGAGAATAGAGCAGACTCTATCTAAACTGAATGCCGAAGAAACAGCCATATTATTATTATTATTATTATTATTATTATTATTATTTTATTATTATTATTATTATTATTGAAGAAATCCACAATGGTTTATATATTTATAATCACTGGTTTCTTTACTATTTTTTTTATGACTCATGCTATGAGGAATGTTATGAATTATTATTTATAATTATTATTTTTCAGAATGAGCCCAATCAAAATTATCAAACTAGGCCCCAGGAGCCATTGACTTGAAATATGGTATTCATCTGAAAGAAGTAACAGAAGGTAATAGGAAATAGAGAAAGAAGAGGTCGTTTAACAGAAAAGAAAAAGGCGAGTTGATATATTAATAACTGAATAGATATAAATGTAAGTAGAATGAATACAAGGAGACTTTTATTCGGTAATGTTCTCCTTTGATACCTGAGGAATGGGGCCAGGAGAAGCGGAACGAGTTTTGCCCGAGACAGATGGAGCACTGTTGTCGCGTGAACCTCACAAGCCCAGCATTCCGTATCTATAGATGCATCTCGTACGTGCCCTTATACCCAGGGGGTACATTATCACAATTCCACCATTTCCCTTCCACTGACAGTTATAATCCTCTCAAACAGGCAATGGAACCCTGTCCATTGTTATGATACTGAGGATAGCCCACGGAATTTTTGAAGGCAAATTCTTGATGGAATCTCGGTAAGAAATAATGAAATTTTTACCTTATAAAGTATTACAAATTCCGTTCAGTAGTCTCGTGATGTTACAAAAGACTGGTATCAATCAGGAGGTCTCTCTGCAATAGAGAGTTTTCCGGCTGCTGTAGAATTATTAGTTTGTGGAAATCCTCTTTTCCAGTTAGGCAGTTCGGGTTTGGGCCGGTCAGTGGTGGGGGCGGCATTAAGATGGCTCTCTCTCTCTCTCTCTCTCTCTCTCTCTCTCTCTCTCTCTCTCTCTCTCTCTCTACAAAATCTGTTTCAGTTAGAATTCATAGAGTTTATATATGATTAGTGATTATGTGAAAGAGAGAGAGAGAGAGAGAGAGAGAGAGAGAGAGAGAGAGAGAGAGAGAGAGAGTGAGAGAGAGGGTAGTGGTATCTTGTGTCCAAGTCCATTGAATTTGAATCCATGAATAATAATCGCAGCGCATGTTCTTAAAAACGAATATTTGAGTAATGATGTCTGCCTGAATCCTGATCATGTGATGGCCATGAAGCTATAATTTGGATATAACTCTGGTATTTAGGAAACGTTTAGATTCCGAAAATATGATTCTTTGATTTTTTTTATTGAATCCGTGTCTAGTTCTCTTGACATTGTTTGAAAAGCTTGTTTTGTGGTGAGGTGTCTTCGTAGTATATTTTGCTATTGTTTTGCGTAACGATTCGTGAAAGTCAGTAGATGTCGACTCGATTTCAGGTATTTTAGTATATATTTATTATAACCTTGCTTTCTTTTTGTTAATACATGCTACTTACTGGCTTTGTTTATTTTCGCAGTGACGTACTGACATTAGTCCTCCGAGGTCCTATTTGAAGTCATGGGATCCATCCATTCACGAGATTCCGTTTTCTCATTATTTTATTTCCTTGATTTTTGTTTGAATCTTCACTCACACAAAAGAGAGGAGAAGCGTTCTAAGGCAATCCCACTTCGATTTCTTTTTTAAATAGACACAGTGTCGTCTATAGATGTCAGAGAAGAAATAAATCTCAAGGTAAGATCATAAATGTTGCAGAAGGGAAGGAATAGTCATTCAAAAATGACCCATCCCTGCGAGATGAATGTGGGAAGAGGTTGTCTGTAGGGTGTCACGACCAACAAATTCTCCGATGAAACTGCAAGTGTAGTCTAAGTCAATAGGAAATAGTGAGGCGTTTGGTGAGATCTCCAGGATAGAGAATTCACAAACGACCGCAAAGGATGTGGCCGATGTTTCCGCTCTCATTCGTCGGTTGTGGTGTCAAGTTTATCATTATTTTAACTTCTGGAAAATGACGTTTTCTGGGGCCGAATGTGATCGGGAACATGTCGCCATGAATGTCTAATTTCCTGGTCAAATGTAATTACTTTCATCAGGTAACTTTCACGTCGATAGGAAAATTATTTGAACCCTGAAATCTTCAAAATCTTGGATTCAGTCACTTTAATATTTAATCTAATAGAAGCAAATAGAATCAGGGAAGAGAAGTCATCGTATTAACTCATCGACTTGGAAAAGTGTCGCTGATTGGGAGAGGGAGAGAATGAAGACTCGAGTCTTGGGAAGTTATTTATTGAATATTTATTTGTGTTAATTCACTGGGATGTGGAGGAAATGATGGAGAATAGGAAAAACTGTTTTACAAGGTGTCTTTCGAGAGAAAGAGAGAGAGAGAGAGAGAGAGAGAGAGAGAGAGAGAGAGAGAGAGAGAGAGACCTATTTCACAGAAATGAAGATCAACACACTATCTGTTACTGACAAATCACCAGCGTCAAATCATATACCCAAACAGCCATCCATCACATCGGTGTCCTTTTACCCGACTCATTTATTCTGGACGAATAAAAGAAACAGAATTTATAAATAAAATCTCTCGTAGTTCTGAAAGAGATTAAAACCAGATTCACTATGGACAGTGACCTACAATGAAATGGCTTTTATTCAATAGAGTAAAAGGCTTTTGGCCAAATTGCTTTCATGATCTATTAAGGGTCTTTGTGTTTTTACAGGAGACTTATCGTAGATATTCCTGATAGAATTCACTGAGGCTGAATTGCTTCGGCCGATTTTAGTGATTGAATGAAGGAAGGAGACTTTTGGATGGTCATTTTATCTGCAAATCAAATTTGATGTTATTTTTACGTCGAAAATACAGAGATAGGGCATCGAGTCTCTCTCTCTCTCTCTCTCTCTCTCTCTCTCTCTCTCTCTCTCTCTCTCTCTCTCTCGTAGGTCTTTTAAATAAAGATGTAAAACTGCCCCTGCATTTAATAATAATAATAATATATTTATTATTTGAGGTAAGTGATGCTCAAGGTATGTATAGAAGGCAGGGTGTTTACAATAGGTGGGCTGGTCGGTGAGCTTAATTTTGATTAGCACCAACCTATGACTAATTCAAATTAAACCTACTGACCAACTCATCTACTACTATTATTATTATTATAATTATTATTTTTTTTTTTTTTGCTCTATCACAGTCCTCCAATTCGACTGGGTGGTATTTATAGTGTGGGGTTCCGGGTTGCATCCTGCCTCCTTAGGAGTCCATCACTTTTCTTACTATGTGCGCCGTTTCTAGCATCACACACTTCTGCATGAGTCCTGGAGCTACTTCAGCCTCTAGTTTTCTAGATTCCTTTTCAGGGATCTTGGGATCGTGCCCAGTGCTCCTATGATTATGGGTACGATTTCCACTGGCATATCCCATATCCTTCTTATTTCTATTCTCAGATCTTGATACTTATCCATTTTTTCCTTCTCTTTCTCTTCAATCTGGTGTCCCATGGTATTGCGACATCAATGAGTGATACTTTCTTCTTGACTTTGTCAATCAACGTCACGTCTGGTCTATTTGCACGTATCACCCTATCTGTTCTGATACCATAGTCCCAGAGGATCTTTGCCTGATCGTTTTCTATCACTCCCTCAGGTTGGTGCTCGTACCACTTATTACTGCAAGGTAGCTGATGTTTCTTGCACAGGCTCCAGTGGAGGGCTTTAGCCACTGAATCATGCCTCTTTTTGTACTGGTTCTGTGCAAGTGCCGGGCATTCGCTTGCTATGTGGTTAATAGTTTCATTTTTCGTATTGCACTTCCTACATATGGGAGAGATGTTATTTCCGTCTATCGTTCTTTGAACATATCTGGTTCTTAGGGCCTGATCTTGTGCCGCTGTTATCATTCCTTCAGTTTCCTTCTTTAGCTCTCCCCTCTGTCGCCATTGCCATGTGTCATCGCTGGCTAGTTCTTTAGTCTGTCTCATGTATTGTCCGTGCATTGGTTTGTTGTGCCAGTCCTCTGTTCTGTCTGTCATTCTCCTGTCTCTGTATATATATCTGGGTCTTCGTCTACTTTTATTAGTCCTTCTTCCCATGCACTCTTTAGCCACTCGTCTTCACTGGTTTTCAGATATTGCCCCAGTGCTCTGTTCTCAATGTTGACGCAGTCCTCTATACTTTAGTAGTCCTTCTCCCTCCTTCCTTTCGTGTTATGTATAGTCTGTCCGTATTTGCTCTTGGGTGTTAGTGCTTTGTATATGTCATATGTTTCCTGGTTTTCTGATCTATGCTGCAGAGTTCTGCCTTCGTCCATTCGACTATTCCTGCGCTGTATCTGATTACTGGCACTGCCCATGTGTTTATGGCTTTTGTCATATTTCCTCCATTGAGTTTTGACTTGAGTATCGCCTTGAGTCTCTGCATGGTATTCTTTTCCTGATCGTGTCCTTCATCTCTTAGTGTTTTATATCCCCTCCTTCCATTATTCCCAGGTATTTGTATCCTGTCTCATCTATGTGTTTGATGTTGCTCCCTATCTGGTAGCTTATCCCTTCAGTTCTCGTTACTTTGCCCTTTTGTATGTTGACTAAGGCGCATTTTTCTATTCCAAACTCCATCCTGATGTCCCTAGATACAATCCTTACAGTCTGGATTATTATTATTATTATTATTATTATTATTATTATATTATTCAGAAGATGAACCCTACTCATATGGGACAAGCCACAACAGACGCCATAACTTGAAATTGAAGCTTCCAAATAATATTAAGGTGTTCATTTCAAAGAAGTAACTGCAGCTAATATGAAATACAGCAAGAAAAGATTAGTTATTGAAAACATAAAAATGAATTAAGCCAATTAATAGGTAAAGATTAAATTCAATCCCTAAAATGCAAGGAGAGACTGTTGCCATCATAACTGCGTGGGAGCCATCCAGAGTCAAGGCCCCTGAAGACAACAGACATTGTCCTAAAAGGGCAGTTGGCAGACCCTCTCTCTCAATCACCTTCTGAAGGGTAGCCCAGGCTTCAAGGTGCCAGGTCTGAAGTCTCAACAACTCCATGGCATTTCTAGGGAAGAGAGAGAGAGAGAGAGAGAGAGAGAGAGAGAGAGAGAGAGATGAGAGATAGAGAGATGAGAGAGAGAGAGAGAGAGAGAGCTAGCGCAGTCGGGCTTCAGATTCATTGTTAGGAATATTTTCTTGATTTAATTAATCTCTTAGCTAAAGTTTCATAATGAAAGGTCTTATAGATTTGGGAGTCATCTGAGCGAGCAGTTATTGGGAGGATCTCAGGAACTAAGAATCAGCTGCATTTAACTGGTTTTTATCCAGTTTACCTGAACATCTGTGGTGTTTTTGTTGTTATTGTTGCTGTTGTGGAGAGGAAAAAGAACATGAATTGTAATAGTAATGAAGCCAAAATTTCATAAATTTCAGCTTTTGTTTTATTAAAATGCAACTGTCACTTGTACACAGAGTCTACAGCTGAATATTAATTGATTTAATGGATATAAATAAAAGGAAATGTGCTCCGATGTGGCCTCTGTCTCGTCACATTTCCATAAGAATTGAATGAGGACTCATTGTCTCGAAATATGACCTTTTAGCTCTCAGATTTTCCCCCTGCAGTTTCACACTTCCTTCCGACAGACGAATGGAAAATAGCTTCAGGTTCCTGTAGACTGATGGGGGCTTCGGTGTTTCCTTATTGTCGCGCGTACTAGACTCTCGTGAAGTTTTGTTAAACTTGAGTTTTAATTGCTGGGAAAGTTCCCGTGACCTGGAACTTTGGGGAACTTTCTCGCCAGGTTGAACTGACTAATGCAATCCGAAAATTTGTAGAGAATTTACCAGGTTGTTAGTTCTACTACTTCCACGGCCTATTATGGCTCGTTCATGTAGCAGTCAACGAGGACCTACATTTATTTTCCTAATGCTCTCGTATCTGCTTTTTTAAAAGCACGATTCCGAACTCGAATGTTCAGTTGCTAAGTCCACCATTACAAATATATTACTGATGTACCACTCACGCCTATTGCCGTGTTTTTCAGTTTTCCCATTTTGTTTGGACCGAATCACTTGCTGGCATAGAGGCGACTGGTGCTAAACCAACCTTCAGTCACCTTAATGGATGAAAGGCTGTTTCTCGGTTTCTTCTCCCGTCTCATCTCGGGCGTATCGTGTTCATGAGACAAGTTTTTGGTTGCTGCCTTTGTAAAGGGTCCTTTAGCCCCGAAGGCCTTCAGAAGACTTATAGAGAGAGAGAGAGAGAGAGAGAGAGAGAGAGAGAGAGAGCGAGACGAGAGAGAGAGAGAGAGAGAGAGAGAGAGAGATTTTATTATATTCACTTCAGTAACGTTGAATACTATGTCTTCAACGTCTCTCCAAGACGTATGAGAGAGTTCCTGCATCGCTGCGCATTTGACTGAAATCCGCTTAAGTTTTGTAAACTAAGGAAAGGAGATTATATCAAGTTAAGTGGTGTGCTCAAAATTGATAGGAAACGAAGAAATGCCGTGCGTAATAGACAGGAGCCTGGGTTTTGCAGCTACGGGAAAAAGGTAGGACACTGAACTCGTTTATTTAGCTGTAGTTCCATTATTAACTTATTTAGACACTTCAAAGTGTAAAATGTCCATAATCAATCATTTACAATTATAATTTATTATCCTGAGTAGGGCCTTTGGTCTCATGTCGTACGCTAAGTGATGTAACAGTCTTGGCCTTACCACTGTTAGGGTATGTGCAGTTTCATCACTACCCGTTATGTAGACTCTTCATAGTGTAGAATGCCCATAGGCAACCATTTGCAATGATAATTTGTCATCGTGAGGAGGTCCTGGTGTCTCATTTAGGAGGCTAAGTGACATAACCCATTTCAGCTTCCCGTTTCTTAGCCAATCTACCCTGAAGGTAGGAAACTCTCACAGTTATACGTAGTGAATAGATGAGTTATTTATTTAATGGCTTTATGTAGTTTCATACCGCATTAACGCAACCTTTCGTCTCCTCAGGAGGATAATTGTTGCATCTCGAGCAATTTCTCAATTTTAATTATTAAAATTAGTGTTTATAGACTAATGGTAGACTCAAGGGAGTGTCTATATGGGTAGGCTAACTATGAAGATGAACGTGAGGTTTGTTTATTTATTTATTTATTTAATTTATACATTATTCGCTTGAATCAGCTGTGAAAACCACTCTGAAATTATGTGAAAGCTTGTTTGAATATTGTAATGTTGTCCTATAGTATTAGTTCAGGATTATATCGTACATTTTTATGGTTTTGCTGTTGGCTTGACTCGCAGAAGACTTCTGAAGCCATTATTAGCCACTGAACACCTCATTGCGTCCGCGTAGGAAACTTTATTTTTTTTTTTTTATAAATCCCTTGAGAATTGAAACTCATTGTTTCTATAATGAACACATTGCTAGAGGGACATGAGGAATAATTAATGGAAATATTTAATGTTTTATTTCGTTATGAATTACAAGAGAATGGGAATTAGCAGACCCAAAGTTCTTGTTACTTAACTTTACATAACTTTCAAATCTAGCTTTTAAGCTTAGGCCTATATTTTGATATATTGTATTAAATTTGCCTTCCATAGAATAAATTTAACATGTACTACATAAGATATGTATGTAATTCCGTGTGTTTGAAGAGTAGACTGTCATTCCCAGGGAATTATACAAAATTCTCCTCAGATTTTCTCTTGTGAAATTTGCATTTCAAATAGTAGGTTCTTTTGGTCCGAAGAAGATTAAAAAATCCCAATTATAATATAATCGCGTTAAAGTTGGTGTGTGTGTGTGTGTGTTGTGAGAGAGAGAGAGAGAGAGAGAGAGTTTGCAGGATGCTCTACGTTCTCTGTTTATGACAGCTGTTCATCAGAGTGTAAAATCCTCTTCATAAAAAGCAGCTTATGTCTAATACACACTGAAATTTAGGGATTCCGTGCCCCCAACCCCCACACCTCTTTTTTTTTACTCTCTCTCTCTCTCTCTCTCTCTCTTTCTTGAAGCAAGAGAGCTTTCGTCTAAAGCTCCCAGACATCCTCGGGGCTGCGGGAAGCTGAGGGTGGACTGATCTTGGAGCGGTGTCCGTCCTCGTTTATATTTGGGGTCCCAGCCCGAGGATGTCTGGCAGCTCCAGACGAAACCTCGCTGGCTTCAAGAGAGAGAGCGAGAGAGAGAGAGAGGGAGAGAGAGAGAGAGAGAGTAGAGAGAGACGAGAGAGAGGAGAGAGAGAGAGAGAGAGAGAGAGAGAGATATCGTTAATGACTTTGATAACTATGGTACCATAGTTTATCTGTAAAATTCACATATATACACCAGTTTGACTCTGTATTTGATCATGACCTCCATAGGCGCTCTACTAACGTGTCTAAGTAGCACGGAAAAAGCCGCTATTCGGAAAATAGAGAAGAATCTCTACAAAGTGTAACGCTGCTGAAGTAGCCATTACTTTTATAAAGTATTATTATTATTATTATTATTATTATTTATTATTAGGATTATTATTATTATTATTATTAATTATTCAGAGATGAGCCCTATTAATATGGAAGAGTCCCACAACAGACGCCATAACTTGAAATTCAAGCTTCCAAAGAATATAAGGTGTTCATTTCAAAGTTGCAACAAGCATGGTAACAAAAAGGGAAATAAACCAGAAAGAAAAAAAAATGATTAGTTTATTTAAAAAACGTATAAAAATTAATGAAGCGAATTAATTGATAAAAATTTAAAGTGAACCTAAAATGCAAGAATTTTCTGAATTTTTTGTCATCATGACTGCGTGGGAGCCATCCAGAGCCAAGGCCCCTGAAGACAAAACACATTGTCCTAAAAGGGCAATTGGCAGACCCTCTCTCTCAATCACCTTCTGAAGGGTAGCCCAGGCTTCAAGGTGCCAGGTCTGGAGTCTCAACTCCATGCCATTTCTAGGGAAGAAAGAGAGAGAGAGAGACGTAGAGCTAGCTCACTCGGGCTTCAAATTCATTTTTTGCTTAATTAACCTTAGCTAAAGTGTCATAATAATGGTCTTATAAATTCCGGAGTCATCTGAGCGAGCATTTTTGGGAGGTGTGACTCGTCATTAGGTTTTAGCCAGGCAAAGGTGGGGGTTGTAAACCCGGGGGGGGGGGGGGGGGGGGGGGGTGGGGGGGGGGGGGCGGGGGCTGTGGGAGGGGGGTGTCCGTCCATATTCTTTTCTTCGAGCCTACTTTCCTCCTCAACCTCTCTCAACAGTTGTTGCATAGTGCAACTGCAAAAGGTTTTCCTCCTGTTGCACCTTCCAAGCCTTCTGTACTCTACTCTCAGTATCCCTTTCAGCGCTGAAGGACCCCATAGGCCCCATCGCTTGGCATTTGCCCTAAATTCAGTATTCTATTATATTTGGGCTGTAAATTAACACACTTTCATGGGTTTCATTTTTGGTAAACATCTGTTATTTAAGATAAAACAGATTTTGATCTGTTAGCGAAGGTTTGTCGTTTTGTATGGAGGGGAATCCTTTGCTCTCAGGAAGTGAACTTTCCCTCCTGCCCAGAGGAGGTCTGTCCTGAGATTCCTTCACAGACTGAGAGGATCTCGGGAACCTAAGAAATCGGCTGCATTCAACTGGGTTTATCAGTTTACCTGAACACCTGTGTTGTTGTTGCTGTTGAGAAGGAGGAGCGCATGAATTGTAATAGTAATGAAGACAAAATTTCATAAATTTTAGCTTTTGTTTTATTAAAATGCAACTGTCAGTCTACAGCTGAATATTAATTGATATGAATAAAAAGGAAAAACATGACTTGATATTTTAGGATTCTGTGCACATCCAGACCCTCAAAATGTGCTCCGATGTGGCTTCTGTCCTGTCACATTTCCATACGAATTGAAGGAGGATTCGTTGTCTCGAAATATGACCTTTTAGCTCTCAACTTTTCCATGTTCAGGTTTCATTAGTCTGATGGGGGCTTCAGTGTTACCGTATTGTCGCGCAGACTAGACTTGTGAAGTTTTGTCAACATGAGTTTTAAATGCTGGGAAAGTTCCCGTGACCTGGAACTTTGGGGAACTTTCTCGCCAGGCTGAACTGGCAATGCAATCCGAGATTTTGTAGAGATTCTGCAAGTTGTTAATTTTACTGTAATTCCACGGCTTATTATGGCTCGTTCATGTAGCAGTCAACGAGGACCTATATTTATTCTCCTAATACTCTCGCACCTGCTTTTTTAAAAACATGATTCCTGAACTCGAATATTCAGTTGCTAAGTCCACCATTACAAATATATTACTAATGTACCATTCAAGCCTTTGCCGTTTTTTATTTTCCCATTTTGTTTGGACCGAATCCAGAAGCTCATAACAGGCCTGTTGTCTCCCTTTAACCTATTACCACCCTTGGACGAAGACCCTTGCTGGCATAGAGGCGACTGGAGGTAAACCAACCATCAGTCACCTTAATGGATGTCAGACTGTTCTCGGTCTCTTCTCCCGTCTCATCTCGGGCGTCGTCTTTCGTGTTCATGTGACAAGTTCTTGGTTGTTGCCTTCGTAAAGAGTCCTTTAGCCCCGAAGGCCTTCAGAGGACTTAGTATTGAGAGAGAGATAGAGAGAGAGAGAGAGAGAGAGAGAGAGAGAGAGAGAGAGAGAGAGAGAGCTGTTATTATAGTCACTTCAGTGACGTTGAATACTATGTATTTCATTTTGTTTTCCAGATCCTTTCATCTCCCCGGAATCAAGAGGCGATTTGATCGGCTCTCGAAATCCCCTATTACGTGACTCTCTCTCTCTCTCTCTCTCTCTCTCTCCCCAAGGCGTATGAGAGAGTTCCTGCATCGCTGCGCATTTGACTGAAATCCGCTTATGAAAATACCTCAAGTTTTGTAAACTAAGGAAAGGAGATTAGATCAAATTTGGTTTTCAAGAATCGGATACGAGCGCCCCCCCCCCTCTCTCTCTCTCTCTCTCTCTCTCTCTCCTCTCTCTCTCTCTCTCTCTCTCTCCATCAAAGTCCCCTTATAAACCACCTTAAACTCCTTCCATTATCAATCCTTCTTTTAGATAGCCCTTATTACTCGCACTCTCTCTCTCTCTCTCTCGATTATGAGCCTCTCTCCCTCGCCTTTGTTTGGGTAATCCCCTCAATCTCTCTTCATTAACCTGAATAGGATTTTTTTAATCAACCCGATTCTCTAAAACAGATGGACCAGAAGTCATTTCCGGACCGTTCCGCCTCAACTTTTGTTGCTCCCATTCATATTATATAGATAAGGACGGGATTGAGTCATTCCACCACACCTAACATACTCTCTCTCTCTCTCTCTCTCTCTCTCTCTCTCTCTCTCTCTCTCTCTCTCTCTCAATGAAGTTTTGTGGTTTTGTCATGAAGGTCTGAATGTTTTTAGATCCGTTCGTCAAAGTCAGTTTTTATAATCTTTATTACTAAATCAAGTGAATCGAGGTGGTGGTGTTGTCCAAAGAGTGATGAAACGTTGTTGAGATGGAAGCATAGGATTGGGGTGTGAGAGAATACGTAGTTAAGGGAGTGACTCGTTTGATGTGTAAGTGTATCTGAAACAGGGATGCATATCTCCATGACTGTGCAGTGTCTTTATGAAATTAGTCAAAATTACAAAGTTGTGGGATACAAAAATGACTTAGAAATACTATGTGGAATGGTTTATGCCTGCATATGGTGCTGTGCTGGTGGTTGGTGATAAGGAAGAAAAACTGCAGAAAGTGGTAAAAGAGTTGAAAGCGCGCATGCAAAGGAGAAAGTTGGAAGTGGGAGCAAAATTAAGCTGTTGATAAAAATGTGGGAATAAAGAAAAGGGAGAATTCATCTTCGGAATATTGAATCACTTTTCTTATTATTTTCAATAATCCCGTTAAGGTTCCTTGCAGAGTCCCTTCGGACCCCAACTGTAACCCCTTTCATTCTTTTTACTGTTCCTCCCTTCATATTCTTTTTCTTCCATCTTAATTTCCTCAACCCTCTCCAAACAATTGTTTTCTACTGCAGCTGGAAGGGGTTTCCATCCTGTTACACCTTTCAGACCTTTTTTATTCTCAATTAGCCCCTTTCAGCGCTGAATAACCTCATAGGTCTCAGTGATTGGCCTTTGGTCTAGATTTTCTGTTCCATTCCATGTGTATCTTCAACTCTTCTAGCACCTGTTTTGAGGAGGACAAACTCATTCGTTTCTTCTGCTTCCCTTCCATTCTTATTCACAAGAGATTTCAGAAATGTGGCAGTTTTGCTCATTATCCCGATAATGGGAGACTTAGAAAATTCATTGAGTTATCTATGCAATGGTGTATAACGATGACTTCTGTTTCATGAAAATTTGACTTTAGAGTCAAGCACTGCAGCACTTCCGGCCACTGACCTGGTAAGACAGTGACAAGAGGGCGAGTTAAAGGGGCTTGCGGACAGCAGAGTGGAAGAAATGAAGCTGGAATGGATGTCAAATCAAAGGTTAAAAAGTGAGTGTAGCTGGGGGCCGAAGGGACGGGGAAAATAACCTTCAGTAACGCCTACGTGGTGTCACTACCTTCCCAATGGGGGGTGTGGAGAGATGATGGTAACGTTCTAATATACATTTTGTACAAATAAAACTGTCTTTGTTGTTGTGTTCATTCTGTACGAATATAGAGGCGTTGTCCTCAATCAGAGACGTTGACATTTGAATGGTTGTAAAAATGAAACTGATAATTCTGCGTAAAGAGCTGGAGGAGTGTGATGTGAAGGGGGGGGGTGGGGGCGCGTTGAGAAGGGCTGGTTGCGGTGGGGGGGTAGATTATAGAAGCTCCGGATTCTGAGCCCATGAAAAGTATGATTTATATATAAATGCTCCCTGGAATTTTCTCGAGGGGAAAATGGGTCGTATTATTAAAAATATTTTTCCTGTTTTTCGCTTCAACTGAATCCGATTTATTTTTCTTCTTCCCGAGACCTTAATCTCTGGTGATGATGAGAGAGAGATTTAATGCGACATATGCGGAACTTTATTCTTTAGATTTTATTCTATCAGCTTTGGACGCAAATCCTGAGAGAGAGAGAGAGAGAGGAGAGAGAGAGAGAGAGAGAGAGCGAGAGAGAGGGGGAGAGGGGGCGGAGAGGGAGGAGAGAGAGGAGAGAGAGACCCTAATTAATGTTTTTGTTATTGGTAGCGATAATTGCAAAATTATTCCCAATTATTCATATACCTCCCCTCCTCAAGGTGCAAATGAAGAGCTATAACCCTGGCTAATATATATTCGAGCCACAGCAGCGTAATGGATGCAATTTTATTTTTTGCTATCCTTAATTTTAATTATGTTTTCCGGGTAATTAATGATTTTTTGCCATTATTCTCCAGGTAATTAATTTGCCCTTCGTCTGCCTCTGATGAGGCCATCAACTGTTGCTTCCTTCCTTCCACGAAATACTTTTTTCTTTTTTTGGCACTGAACAATTTTCTTTTATATAATTTTTGACTGCCAAGCTAAATGGACACTGTTAATGAGTACTAAAATTGATGAAGATCAAAAGTATGATAAGAAGTCCATTTTACTGAGGAATGTGTTCTCAGTGCCAGAAAGAAAGAAGTCCTGTATTCCTCCTCACACGGCTGGAACAGTCTCCCATCAGAGGATGTCGTTCCATTGCAACTTCAGGAATTCAAGCCAAGATGCAACGCACTGCTACCTCCAAACAATTCTCCTTCTGTTTTCATAATTGAATTAACTCTTTATCTTTTATTTATTAATTTGTTACTGTTTTCCTTTTCTAATAACTGATCTCTTCTTTCTTTGTTTTCTTTGACCTTCTGTTGCTTCTTTCTGATGACACCAGAATATTCTTTGGTACTTTCAATTTCAAGTCAGTGGCCCCTGTGTTGGCTTGTTCCATATGAATAAGGTTCTGCATCTAATAATAATAATAATAATAATAATAATAATAATAATAATAATAATAATAATAATAATAATAATAATAATAACATCATAATAATAATAATAATAATAATATGCTGGAAGTAAACCCTCTTTTAAACATGTTTTATTAAAAGTAATTGCTGCCTCAGCTGCATTAATTTTATACAGGTTCTTCTCTATTTTTCTAATTATTGCTTTCTCATTGTTGCTTAAACTGGTGAGCAACGCACCGAAGGTTGACATATCTCAATTAGGTAGAACGATTGGATTTTATTGGTAAAAAATTTGTTGTTAAATAAATAAATGGTGTCTCAATCCAGTGCGGGTTAATTAATGAGTTGGTGGAATGTATGGAGCGTAAATTGTTTGTGCTCTAATGAAGGTTTATCTTCCATCAGGGGATTCCAGAGAGAAAGAATTTGATGCCCTTTTTATTATTTATTTGTTTTTGTTTGATTTAAGAAGTCAGACTTTTTAAGGTGAAGACGCATTATTTCTGTGTGATCAGTATATGGAGAGAGAGAGAGAGAGAGAGAGAAGAGAGAGAGAGAGAGAGAGAGAGAGAGAGAGAGAGCTAGTTTGTTGCAAGTATCCTAATTACTGCAGTTTCTTCCTTTAATATTAGTCTCGGCTTTGCACCCACCTACAAAAAAAAGAAAGAAAGAAAATCTTATTTCCCGCACCTGCTTATCTGACCCACAACCCACAAGCGTCCTACGCTGGTTGCTCTGCTATTTTCATATATTTCGTATTTCCTTCTTTTTGGGG
Source organism: Macrobrachium nipponense (assembly GCF_015104395.2). Lineage (NCBI taxonomy): Eukaryota > Metazoa > Arthropoda > Malacostraca > Decapoda > Palaemonidae > Macrobrachium > Macrobrachium nipponense. The sequence continues at coordinate 28,789,503 of NC_087214.1, forward strand.
ATTCTCTCTCTCTCTCTCTCTCTCTCTCTCTCTCTCTCTCTCTCTCTCTCTCATAAAGATTGAATGTTATAATACGTACATGATCGCGCGCATATAATTCTTAGCCGTTCATCTCAAGGAAAACCTCTCTGGTATTAATGAATTCACCATTGCAAACTCTCCAAGCGTCTTAGAATAACTTTTGCTAGGAAAATGCATAAACAGACCTCTGTTACGAAATGTTGGGACAAACGAGACACTGATTCTTACTTTGCTTTCGGTGCGATTGTAATCATTTCTTTAACGTTGGGGGTCTTCCTTAATTTCTAAGCTCCTTATTAATTTTTGTATGATGTAAGTGAGGCTGTTGACAGAATCACTGAGAGAGAGAGAGAGAGAGAGAGAGAGAGAGAGAGAGAGAGAGAGAGAGAGCCTCTCCTCTTCCTGTTGGTCTTAACACTTGAGGACAGAGCAACTTTAAAAATGAGCAACAGATGAGAGTCCAGGTGTCATCTAGTACGTCGCTTTGGGGAAATTTCCGAAGTTGTCATCAACTGATGAAAAGATAATTTGGAAGTTTTGTTGCATCTCTCTCTCTCTCTCTCTCTCTCTCTCTCTCTCTCTCTCTCTCTCTCTCTCTGGAGCACGGGCACACAATTATTTTCGAAAGTAACATTCTGGTAAGGAAAACAATGAAAATAAAAATGATAATAATTTTGCTATTTGAAAACCACGACAGTTTCATTGCTCAAGCCTTTCCCAAGCCCAGATAAAGGAATAGGGACCAGAAGAAGATTGTCAACTTCAATTCCTTCATAGCGACCAATCGATATAATGAAACTTTGAACAAAATCTTCTGCAGTCTGGTACAGGCTGCGATCGGTTGCAGTGGAAACTCCCAGGTATCCTTCAAGAAAGGTTTAATATTCATTCATCTCCATCTCCTCTTCCATTCATCATAAGAATAATTGGCCGTAGTGTTTCGTGGAGAGCCACCTCGTTGTCGTCTATACGTCATGTAAGGACAACGTTCATTGGCTGTTTCTTCTGAAGGCTCTGATTCGCTACGTTTCCCGCTCGATGGCTTTAAGGCAGTGGGTCTCAACCTTTTTTTTGGCTCATGCACCCTTTCACCATAAGTCAGCATGCTTCCATGCCCCGCACCCGCCCCCCTTCCAAATCTGTCTGCCTCAAGAAATGTATTCCAGATAATATGTAACAAAATACTAACAAAAAGACATAAACTAGCGGAGAGAAAGCACATACTTACCTCTCAATAGTGCAGACAATGCACGCTGCGTTTTGTGTTGTCCTCGAGGACAGTATGAGCCTGCCAATCTGTGGTCACAACCCCGTCCCCCCTCCCCGCCCTCGTAGTCGTCTATGCGTCATGTAAGGTGTAAGGAAGGCGTTGATTGGTTGTTCCTTCGGAAGGCCTCTGATGCGCCACCCATTCCACGGATAATGGCCCAAAGAAAGGCTTTCAAGAGCCTGGTGGTTGTTCTTCTTCTTCTGCCCAGGATTAGTAGGAAGTTGTGATGTTGTTTACATATCTTTGAGTCATTTTTGTTTTAATTTTATTCCAAACTTCTCAAGAAGTGCTTGATAATAATTCCACTACTGTCTATTTGGCTGTCTATGTCTATATGTTTCATGTCTGAGTGTTCTGGGGAACAGAAAAGAACACAGTTGGCCGACTTGATTTTTCTGTAGAAAAGCTGATGAATATCGCTTATCCTCAAATAAGTCAGTGTTCTGTTCATTTATCAACATCACATCATGTATACATATTAATGCTCTCTCTCTCTCTCTCTCTCTCTCTCTCTCTCTCTCTCTCTCTCTCTCTCTGTGAGTAAATTGCAGACTGTCAGACTTCCCTGAACCGTTCCAGAAACTGGAAAGTCCAAAACGTTTCTTACGAACTATCACGAACATCTGCAGGTACTTCCTCCCACACATTCCTCAGCGGTCAACTTACCTGTCAGAGTTGATTGCGATCAACCAATTCCCATGTTTCCAGGTTTCCAGTGAATGCGTTATTGTTTCAGGAATGATCGTGGTGATATAATGGAGAGAAGCGCCAGGTATCTTTACCTACAACAAAATGCTTTCTTCTAATCTGCATTTTCAAAACCTTCACCATCTCAAACTTTCGATAATTCGAATGACTGCATTTAACTGACCCTTAATCTTCCATTAAGCTGTAAAACTATTACTAATTATATTCATCCTGTAAATCTGGGTATAATCCAGAAGATATTGATGATCTAATGTTTTCATGTTTTTGTTGTAAAGGCCCAGTTTTTCAAGTCTAATAGACTACTTTTAATGAAACAGCCTAACCCTTTGCAAATCGGTTATATTTAGCAACCTCAATCTAAATTTCCTCTACCCTTCCCGATAAAGGTCTGGAGGGGGGGGGGGGGGGTAGGAGGGGGGCTGTCGAAAGGGGGGAGGGAGGTTGGGTCTAGGGATTTGGAGTATTCGAAAAATGGAATATGCTGTTGCCGGACATGGCAACGCTCTACAGCTCTCAGCAGTTTTTTTTTTTGAAAATGGACAGAACTGTGTCGTTGAGAGTGACTGAACAATGGTGATGTGTTTTACCTGTTTCCCAATAATGTGGGGATGACGTTTCGTCATATTTGATAAAAAAAAATTGCGTAATAATCCAGAGGATGCAGTGAATTATTCATTCGTGTTCATGCGTGGAAATGTTTCAAGTTCGTCCTCACATACTTGTCATGAAGATGCTTCGTGAATGCTCTCAGGGTTTGCAAGAACTCCTACAAGTCTTTTGTGATTCTTAATCATTTAGAAAGTGTATGTTTTATTGTACTTAATTTCACTCACCATCGAGTCTGGAAACTGGAATAACATACCCTCACAAAATCAGTGCCAGTTATCGTACATGTCTTGTCTCACAAGTTCTTCCGCTGTCATACTTTTGCCATCTATAACAACTTTTGACTTGAAGTTTCCTCAGGAGTTTTGTGACTGTTGATTCATGGCAGTTCTGTACGATGGTTGTGTTTCTGCTGTTGGTTGTGAAAGGGTTTCTGATTTACGATCTCTCCGCAGAGAATGGCGCTGTTTCGTTTGGAAATACGACGCATCTGGGGATGGTAGTTCTTTCTCTCTCTTGCTTTGGTGGATTTGACGAACGGCGTTCAAACTGATTTAAAACTGACATGATTGATTATTGCAGTACATTAATTATTATTATTATTATTTATTTTTTTTCTATCACAGTCCTCCAATTCGATTGGGGTTCCGGATTGCATCCTGCCTCCTTAGGAGTCCATCACTTTTTCTTACTATGTGCGCCGTTTCTAGGATCACACTCTTCTGCATGAGTCCTGGAGCTACTTCAGCCTCTAGTTTTTCCATTATTATTATTATTATTATTATTATTATTATTATTATTATTATTATTATTATTATTGAAGCTGTTTTTTCTTTGAATTTTTTATGTAACCGTCCCACACCAAATATTAATTTTTGAAAATTTAGAGTATACACACACGCACACGAACACAAATGTATATACATAGGTGGAGCTACCCCGAATGAAAAAAATGGCTTCGTCCCTCATTATTGCAGTTGAAGAATAATGTATAATATTCACGAAAGTAAATAATTCAAAGAATGAAGTCTCCCTGGGCATTCTCGGAATAATTCATAGAGGGGGAAATGTACTATATTGTATGCATCAATTTCGGGAAGGTCATGTAAGGAAAAATAAGATTTATCTCCATGGCTCCTTCTGTCAATAAACCCTGCCACGAGGACACTTCATTAAATGAAGATACATTACTTTATGACCTCAAAATTTCTTCGAATTCGATGATGCTGTGCGCATACGCCTGAATTCCAAGAAGGGAATCAATGAGTGGTGTTTGAGGGAAATTCAATAATGGAAAGAATCGGGAATAATCAATTGGTCTTTATCCCTGAGAAGCTTCCCAGAAGAGAAGAAGAAGAAAAAGTAGTACAGAGTGATAAGAAGATATTGATTTCCTTAGAAATAGAATTATAGATATCTTGAATATGAAGTGTTTATTTGGGTACTTTTCACAGCATAAATCTCTAACGCTGTTGGTGACACTGAGTCTAAAAAGTATCAAATCTGTTTTTTGATGTTTTATGAATTAATATGAATATTTTGAGTAAAGAGCACACTTCATTAAGGGTCATGTACCTGTGCATTACTCTTCCTCATTGCTAGGATTAGGTCATAAACATCATTAATTTTCCATGTGGCTGCCTATTCTTACTCGTAACGAATTGTTGTCGAGAAAGTAGAAATCCTTCAACGAGATGAATAAATGTATAGACATTCACAAAATCTGTTTTCATAGATATCAAATGATAAATACATCTTCGTAGTCTTTCATTTATGTTGTCTTCCATTTAGGCATTTTCAACTTGAACTTAATCAGTATATGCAGTGTATGAGAGAGAGAGAGAGAGAGAGAGAGAGAGAGAGAGAGAGAGAGAGCGAGTAGGCAACTCTCAAGGAATGTAACGATCATACTTCATGAATTTGAATGGACGATTAATAGGTTAGTGGGCTGGAGGGGGTGAGGATCCGCCCCAAAATTCACAACCCCCCCCTCCCCCCATCCTACCACGTCCCGATCCTACCGTCCCCTATGAACATCAGAAGATAATTTATGGAATTATTCGACGCCAACGTCACCAGTTTAGAGGCAAAAGACCCCATATTAGACTCCACTTTTCTAGCCCGCCCCCCACCCCTCCAAGGGACGTGGCTACCCACCCCTCCCCCCTCCTGATTGGCTCATGTACGTACGTGAGGCCTAAAAAGGGGCGGGGCAACCCCCAAAACCCCCAAAAGGGGCGTGGCCACCCCGACCCCATATAGACTCCACTTGTCTGGGGGGTGTGGCCACCCTGACCCCATATAGACTCCAATATTCTGGGGGGCGTGGGCCACCCTGCCCCAACCCCAAATTGACTCCATTTGTATTATAAGCTCATGTACGTACATGAGCTCATAATTGACTCCATATGTATGATAAGTTCATGTACGTACATGAGCTCAAAATTGACTCCATATGTCTTACAAGCTCATGTACGTACATGAGCTCATATTAGGGGGGCGTGGCCTCCCTAACCCCAAATCGACTCCACTTTTCTACCCCTGTGACGTCACATAACTATAAGGGAATAAAACCATCCTTTCAACCCTCCACTATTCTGGGGGGCGTGGCCACCCCTGACCCCAAACTGACTCCATTTGTATTATAAGCTCATGTACGTACATGAGCTCATATTAGGGGGGCGTGGCCTCCCCTAACCCCAAATCGACTCCACTTTTCTACCCCTGTGACGTCACATAACTATAAGGGAATAAAACCATCCTTTCAACCCTCCACTATTCTGGGGGGTGGGGGGCCGTGGCCACCCCCTGACCCCAAACTGACTCCATTTGTATTATAAGCTCATGTACGTACATGAGCTCATAATTGACTCCATTTGTAGGAAACATTCATGTACGTACATGAGCTCATAATTGACTCCATTTGTCTAACAAGCTCATGTACGTACATGAGCTCATATTAGGGGGGCGTGGCCTCCCCTAACCCCAAATCGACTCCACCTTTCCTACCCCCTGTGACGTCACGTAACTCTAAGGGAATAAAACCATTCTTTCAACCCCTGACCCCAAATTGACTCCCACCTTCCCTACCCCCTGTGACGTCACGTAACTCTACGGGAATAAAAAACCGACATTTCAAGCCCTCACCCCAAATTGACTCCACCTTTCCTACCCCCTGTGACGTCACGAACTCTCCGGGAATAAAAAACCAACATTTCAACCCCTCACCCCAAATTGGACTCCACTATCTTTACCCTGTGACGTCACGTAACTCTCTGGGAATAAAACCATTCTTTCATCCCCTGACCCCAAATTGACTCCACCTTTCCTACCCCCTGTGACGTCACGTAACTCTACGGGAATAAAAACCAACATTTCAATCCCTCACCCCAAATTGACTCCACTATTCTACCACTGTGACGTCACGTAACTCTCTGGGAATAAAACCATTCTTTCAACCCCCGACCCCAAATTGACTCCACCTTTTCCTACCCCCTGTGACGTCACGTAACTTCTCCGGGAATCAAAAAACCAACATTTCAACCCCTCACCCCAATTGACTCCACTATTCTACCCCTGTGACGTCACATAACTCTCTGGGAATAAAACCATTCTTTCAACCCCTGACCCCAAATTGACTCCACCTTTCCTACCCCCTGTGACGTCACGTAACTCTCCGGGAATAAAAACCAACATTTCAACCCCACCCCAAATTGACTCCACTTTTTTCTACCCCTGTGATGTCACGTAACTCTACGGGAATAAAACTTGACCCCACCCCGACCCCAAATAGACTCAGTTCACTGTTTTTTGCGACTCATGTCCCCTTTAATTGTTTTCAAAGTAACCGGGACGTTTACCCCCCCCCCTCATCCTCCTCCTATAAAAATCTCTAAATTTATATATGCACATTGCGAATATACTCTCTCTCTCTCTCTCTTTCTCTCTCCCTCCCTCCCTCCCTCTCTCTCTCTCTCTCAGCCATTACATTTTTGTTTTATATATATACACAGCTGCTTAGATATTCAGAGTATCATGATAAAAGGATATTTGGCGACTGACTTCATCCACATGTGATATCTCCCCCAATAACCATATCAGAGTCAATGTTATCTGATGATGAATCACGCACACCACACACACACATGAGAAACGAGACCTTATCGCCATATTTGCCCAGCTGACTTCACCCCAACGTGAAATTTTATTTTTCATAGAATTTTGAGTCATAATCTAGGTGGCGAACACAAGGACAAAGGTACACCATTTCAATTTTGTTTATTATTATACCGAGTTTGAAAGAGGTTGAAAAATCAAATTACAGACGGAATTGTTATTTTATATTTATAACCAATCCTAAATACAGGGGAATGAATTAATATTCCATACAAATACATACATTAGAAAAAAACTGTACAAACACGAACGCGATAATATGCGCATTCGCTTTTTCAAAAACAATACTTCAACGAAACATACGGCTACTATATATTTTCTAACCTGTTCCTTCACATCACAGCCCTTAGTATATACCACAAACATCACTTCTCCAGCACTTTCCAACCCGACCGTGTATCGAAAGACGACGACGTTTCATCTAACAACCTCCAAACAAAGCTTTTAAATTTAGCTAACAAGTTTTTTCATATTACTAAATCTTCCCACACCACTTTCCTCCAACAGGGATAAATTCTTTTTCATTATAGCCACGCAGCATATTTTACCAATTTTAGCTCCATTTCATCCACTGGGAATGCTAGCTAACAACAAGGTAAATAAAATTGATATTCAACCAAGTCGTATTAACCAGTCCGCTCTGACACGATGCCAGCGGGAAAGATAACATATTTGAACATAGTATACGATGATTTAAATAATTCTTCCTTCAATTTCTTGACGAAGAAGAAAAAAAGTGATTGAACCTCATCTGTTTGGTATCTCTGCCCAAACGATCGGCGTGATTCTTCATCTTTGGAATAAGCACGCTCTTTTGCGGTATTCATTATCTTCAATGGGGGCACCAATACCGTATTGTGTTAATAAGGTAGCTATGGTGGGTAGATCAACTTCTTCGTCGCATTCCCAAGATGTGATATTTTCAGGTCTTTTCACAATGGCGGACCCTTCAATACCCCTATCACGAAGACAGGCATATGATGCACCAGTGCGAGAATATCGAAAACCTGCCAATTCGGCATATGGATAAGCTCGAATGACGTCCGCCACAACACCGTAATTCCTGCATGTCACACAGTTAGTGGCCACTACTAAACACATATTCCTCTTCCTGAACTTATTTTCGGACAAGTTCCCGAAAACTAACTTGCAAGAGGAGGTTGATGAAGCCATGGCGAGAGTTCACGTCTTGATGTGACAATCCTTCAAGAGATAATGAACTACGAAAGCCCCGCTACCCAAGACCTCTTTATCACAATCACTGATTACAAACCTGTTGTGACGAAGCATCAAGCCTCTCCCAGCAATGATTCAGACTAACATGAATAACAAGTCTTATCATTCCCTCCCCCCAAAGGTCATCCACACATGACTCATTTTATCAAAATCAGTATCCCTCCAGCCAATGATTCGCAAGACACGAATAAACAAGTCTTATCATTTCCTCATGACAAAGGCCGTACCACACACACACACACACACACATATGACTCATATATTAAAACTTCCACACATACTTTCTCCAATGGGGATAAATTCTATCGCTACAAGGCGTGAACTTCATCTTTGGAATACAAATACTTCATCGAAACCACCATAGTTCACACCTGATTATTACTTCCCAACTGAACACCATAAATACAACCGACAAGGGGAAAATTGATGTTATTCCCT
>NC_087214.1:28798457-28835957 GCF_015104395.2 Macrobrachium nipponense
TTCACCTTTGGTGTTCGTCAAAACATGAGTCATTTCCCTTTTAATTTTTAGGTATTTTTGAGTTTTCAGTTTTTATTTTTTCTGTTGGACTTTGTCAATTGTTTCCCCCGCTCTATTATCCAAGTTACAAGATCCTTCCTAAAAAACGTAAAGCGTAGTATTACTTCATAACGTTTAGGAAATACAGGTAAATTTACTTATGGAAGTTTATCCAGTTTATCTAACATAAACGAACCTTGACGTATCAATAAGCATCTATTTTCAAACAAAGTCTTTGCCTTCTGAGAAGGGACACTCCCCTGTGTGTATTTTTGTGTGTGGCGCCACGAAGGGCAAAAATATACTTTGGTGAGACCCGAAACGCTTTATATACAGCCCCGAAGGCCGGCAGTTGCAAGCATTGACACACCAGACACCATTTGGGTGGGGGGAAAAGAACGTTTGCGGAGGAATGTGGATTTGTGCTGGCGCGAGATATTGTGGAAAAAAGGGTGGGCCTTTGGGGCTACACTTTTGGGGGTTTTAGCAAAATGCTGAGTATTCGGGAGAGCTAAAGAACAGTGAAGAATTGGGGAACACCATGTACGTTGCTTCGATAAATGAAGAGCATGTTGTTCATTGTTCCCAGAACATTATGTTCATTGTTTCGATAAACTGGGGAATGCAGTGTTCATGGTCGATTCTCTGCTGCCGAGCCAGCGATGATGGTTTCAACGTAGTGGGAAATAGGGAGAGTTTGGCGTTATTCTGATTTTTTGTTTTTTGCTGTTTTCAAAACTGATTTGGACCCTTCGATCTATATTATCTTTGCTTCTAAGGTATGAAGCGATGACCTACACTTGGCTACGATGGCGAGGAATGGTTTGTTCCACCTCGGTGGTCGCGAGTTCGATTCTTGGCCATTCCATTGAGGTGTAGAGAGATGGTGTATTTCTGGTGATAGAATTTCACTCTCGACGTGGTTCGTAAGTCACGTGAAAGCCGTTGGTTCCCGTTGCTGAAAAACCACTGGTTCCATGCAACGTAAAAACACCATGTATATATAAACAAACAAACTTTCAGAAAACTTGCGTTCATAACATTCATATCACCTCTCTCTCTCTCGTTTGTCTGTCTTTCTGTCTCTCTGGCTCACTCTCGCACACACAAATTTTCTCTCTATCGCTCTCTCATTTTAGGTTCATTTCCCATTGCAACAGACCCCATTTGGTTCATGTGCAAAACGTTGCAATTTTTTATTATTAATAGTGTATGGCTTTATGCCTACTCCTGAACCTTCACTGGAGAGAGAGAGAGAGAGAGAGAGAGAGAGAGAGAGAGAGAGGAGTGAGTGAGTGAGAGAGAGAGATTTTTTTTACTACATCGTTTACCCACCAAGCCGGTAACAGTTTTTGAGACGGAGGGAGATGAATTTCCAACTTTTTTCTGGGAAAACATCTTGGAGGGAAAAGTGTAGCTTCCTTTATGAATTGACAGGATCAAAGGATTCCCTTGCACTCCTCCTGCGTCTCTTCAAGATGTCGATACTGCGGCCTCGTACACTGATTTCAGGAGAATTTGATAACAGGAACTGGGCCCCGTATCACCCTCATGTGTCTCCCTTAGGGCGGTAATGCATCACTTAGGGTCTTTGCAGCGTGCTATTCGGCCCCTAGCTGCAACCCTTTATTCCTTTTACGTTACTCCGTTCATATTCTCTTTCTTCCATCTTACTCTCCTCAACAGTTGTTCCGTAGCGCAACTGCAAAGGTTTTCCTCCAGTTACACCTTTCAAACCTTTTACTGTCAAATTCCGTTCCAACGCTGAATAACCTCATAGTTCCCATCGCTTGGCCTTGGGCCTAGATGCTATTCAGTTCTATTCTATCCGCCCTAATTTCCTCCGGGCCTCGATCGCGCGTTCTCGTAAGATGACCTAGATTGTTTCAAAGGTCTCAAATAGAAGGTTTCTCAGAGCCGGTAGTGTGAAAATTTAGCATTAAATCAGAACCAAATATTTACTTGTGCTTTTTCGTTTAATTTAATTTTATTTTATTTATTTTTCTTTGTTTCTTTTTTTTTATTTTTTTTTTACAATTTTGAGCTTAATTTTTAATTAACTGTCTAAGTGTGTTTTGACTTGAGTCAATGACACATTCTGTCTCTGATAAACGAAATAATAATACATTTCATAAGAATGAGACTGCATTAGTAATGCTCTCTCTCTTCTCTTTCTCTGAACCAGAAGCAGTTTTAATTTTCCGAAGCAAAAGGCCTCTTGCGTGTGTGTTGTGTGTGTGGGAATCACGGGATAAGCAGATAGAAGGAAGGAAAACTGCTGGAAGCCTAAATAGAGTCTTCTGGTTTTGGTATTACGAATACAGGAATTATTTCTGTCTAATTTTGCCAGTGAGAGAAAAATGATGAAAAGATTTCGTTCCTAACTCTCCTCCAGGACTTTTAGAGTCAATAAATTATTTGAAATGAAAGTAATTTGTTGGGTAGACTGGCTTTGTGGCTTTTTACATGTGTGGAACAATGAATGTGGGAAGGAATTTCTTCGATAAATGTTATATTAGACACTTGGGTGAATTAACATTGATAGATATCTGGAAACGTGTTCGTGTGACAGATGATTTTGTTATAAGAACTTCCTTCGCAGATTATTATATTTTCTTTATTTTTTAGTGTAATGTGGTGCGCGTAGGAGAGAGAGAGAGAGAGAGGGAATGTCTAAAAAACCTTGAAAAACCTCAGACTCAACAAAACCACCTCGTAACTCCGATTTCAAGTAAAAGTTGATCAATATTTGTATTAAAACTTTCTTTTAATCAAAGCAGCGTCTAAGTTAATATTTTTAGAAACTTTTATTTAATTTGTGTCTCGTTTGTCAATGTGTTATCAGTTAAATACTATCTTTTTATAAAAAACATTTTGGGTTTTCAAATTTTGGCTTTGAAATCACTGAACCATGGTTAAGTGTTTTCGCAAGGTGATTTTTTTTCTCTCTCTCTCTCTCTCTCTCTCTCTCTCCAACGTTGCCATTGCTCATGGGTTTAAATTCTATCTGTTTTTAAAACTGAGTTTGTGAATGAAATTGTACCGCAGAGGAAAAAATGACAGAAAGCAGAACGAAAACCAAATGTTGCTTTGCAGTTTTCTATTCGAACCCGTTTTGCTTTGTTTTTTTTTTTATTAGAAAAAGATTAATTTGGGAAGTTCCTGTAATTGAAAACGCTGGGAGCGCAGTTACTGTAATCACTGGAGTTGTGAACCTTCCGTGAAATGTACGAGATTGACATTAAATCTCTCCCAGGCCGGACTGCCAAACTCACGTTTTTTTCCTTTATTAAAAATATGGAAACATCTGTCATAATACTATTCAGATTCCTAGAGAATAAAACAATATTTGTATCTTATTATTGTTTGAATTGTCTTTGAGTTAGACTCGGGCTTGTCAACAAGGTTCTCGTTCGTAGATGCAAGGGAAGGCAATTGGGACAGACCCGGTACAATGAAACATGTCATAAGCACAAGTTGGCAACTTATCATTTACTAATTAAAACGTGTCTTAAACATAGGTCGACAACTTATCACAGGTTGGAAACAAGGCGCGACGCTACATTTAACTTGGCCTAAACACGTCGGCAACTTATACTACATATCGGCATGTCATAAAACATAACTTTGCAGGTTGGTAAAACAAGTCAGTACTACAAAAAAACATCTCATAAACACACACCGTAACTTATCGCATACGTATCGCAAACCGGTAGAAAGCAAGTCAGCGACCGTTAGCCGAGAATTAATTTTTAGCAAACGCTGGATAATTGGACGAAGCACCAGTTAGGACAACCCATAAGTCGTTAACGTAAGTTTAACCTGTTTGTGGTAGGTGGCCTGCGTGTGTTTGTGACTGGTCTGCAGCATCGACATGTTTCCAACCTGTTTTGTGATAATGAGGTCTTGTTATTTGGGGAAACTTGGCTAAGAAGGCCATTAACAGACTGTAAATCCTTCCCGACTCCCTCTCCAACACACACACACACACACCACCCTTCGTCCAGCGTGCTGCAAAGTATTCTGAAAACATCCGTTATGAAGTTTGAGCAGTGAAGATGGGTTCCCAATGACCGTAGCTTTGAAAGACGGACGTCCGCCTCTCAGTGAGGGTTGAAGACCCACCCTTCAGGGGCGGATCCCAGACTTTGTGGCTTCGACTTGCCTTTTTGTACTCCTTTTGTCGGGCAGTCAGTGGGTCTAACGGAGGTTTTCTTGATTATGGTTAGCAGCTTTTAAGAATATTGACTCAAGGATAGGACTCGATTATGGAACGACATCTCTTAAGAATATTTCTTCAGGAACAGGTAAATTCTGAAGTCAGCGTTGTTTGCACAATGTTTACTCTGATGACCGGATGCAAAGTTATACCCAGGTTTGAATACTATCAGCTCATTTGGGAAGAATAAATTTTTCTTAATCCTGGTAACAACCCTCCATCTTTTATTATATCAAAACAAGCGCACCCACACACACACACACACACACACACAGACAGAGAGAGAGAGAGAAAGGGAGAGGAGAGAGAGCAGGAGGAGAGAGAGAGAGAGAGAGAGAGAGAGAGAGAGAGAGAGAGAGAGAGAGAATATTTACATTGAAGCGAGAGACCTCTCGTGAAGGTCTGAAGCAGAACTTGCTCTTTGTGATACGAAAGTATCATTTTGATACTTTTTCAAAAAATTTTACTTTTTTACGACGCCGGTTAGAATGATACGAAATGGGAATTTTTGCTCAAAAATATGATACTTAATTACGTTTTTACTAAGCATATTGGTTATTTTCTTCCTTTGTAATTTTCCATTACATATTTATATGCACATTTCCCTAAAACATAGGTTTGGAATCCTAATTTTTATCTAATCAGAAATTTCATCCTCCACAGTTTATTTTTCTAGCCTAGGTTAAATGTTTTATGAAGGATTTCAGAAACTTCAACTCTATGTACTCCGACCTAGTGTTGATAATTGCTTGCAACCGAGTGTCGAGTCAAAACAGCGACGATCTGTGATCTTGTAGTAAGAACCTCTTTAAGAGCATTTAGTTAGTACGGGTTTATAACCTATCACTCATTTTTGTTTGAATCAAAACTTTATAGTAAAGTAGGTTCAATATTCATATATAACTACCATGTTATACACTGTATAGACGTAGAGGTAGGAATTAAGGTTTCTGACAAGGAAAACTACAGAACACAGGTCTTATATCTGAGCCCTACTTGTATTGTTCACGTTACGGGTGCCTATAACTTTATGGTGATGGATATTCATACAGAACTACAGGATGTTATTTTCTGTATAGACGTTGAGATAGGAATTAAGGGAGGTTTTTGAGAAAGAAGCTCTACAGATCACAGTCTTATGTCTGAGCCATACCTGTATTGTTCACGCCCGTGGTTGCCTATTTCTGTTTGATACTACTCTGTCACACAGTGTGACAACATAAGTAGCACCATCTGCACAAGACTACAAGTTATCAATATTTCAAGTTCATCGTCAACCAGTGTGTTAGTTGCTAGATGCTAGGTACCTAAGCAAGGCCGCCGTTCTGACTCTTAGTGCTTGTCAGTGTTATTTGTTAATCATCATGTCGTTGCTGTCTTGGCTTGAAAAGGGTAAAGGTAAGAATCAATTTTATGTTTTAACGTGACTCAGCTACTATGAGATTCAGGGTCTCTGTAACACGGTTTTTTTGGTTTTTTGGACTTTGCTCCTTGTCTAAGCATCAGATGTAGCTGAAAGTTGACATATGTATATTTTACAACCCACAACAAATTTTGTCAGCATTATCAATAACCTAAACCCGATAGTTTTTAATCTTTATAGAGTAAAAAATGATCTAGCCGACGCCCATGGCCAATGATTACGAGCCAAGAGTCGAAAAACATTCATTACGTAAGCAAGGTAAACAAACACCTTTTGACGAAATGTTGCCCCCGCCCATCGCCCTGACAGAAACTCCATCGGCTCTGAAACCCAAAGACTTTATGAATGGCGGAACGATAAATAGATGTGGGTGGGGTATCAGTGGTAGCGTAGTAATACTACTGTAGCAGTAGTGCCGCAACAGTATAGCAGTAATATACATGAATTAAAGCGTTTAGGCAACTGCTGTATCCTTGAGGGTCATTTAGCACTTCTTACAACTACTCGAGAAATTAGTTTTTATAGCCAGAAGTTAAATTTTCTAATCCAACAATGCCCCATGATAGCCTTCAGTTATCTTGAATTATAACGAGGCGAAAGTGGGTGGAGCCTCATGAAGTCATCATTCTGACGATAATTATTGGTGAAGGTTTAAAGCCAATATACGGCACCGACTATTTTTTTTCAGTAAATAGGTAGATAGCCAATAAAATAAAAATTGCTTGACATTGGATATAGCAGTTTATCAATCAAGCTTGTCTACTATGTTTTTGAAAATTACCAACGATTCCCTACATCTTGCCAATCTGATTGTGACCCTATAAAGTAGACTGTAATTTCTTAGGAAAACTTATTTTGGGAGTTAGACTAATAATCGAAGTGTTTTGTTATTTATTAACATATTTTGTTGGTTTGTTCATTATGACAGTTATCAGTGGAGAGGTTCCAGAGTTCATAAAGGTGTACTGCTTTGCTTGTATTTAAATTTGTATGTCATTGTTGCCAGAGGTTTAGCCTTCGTTACGTATAGCCAATCATCCATCGAGAAAGAGGGAAGAAATGCTGTCATAAGTTACGTAACGAGTGCGTTCGAAAACCTTTTTCTCTGGAGTAAGTTGCCCGGTTTCAAAAAAAGTCACTTTTACTAATATAAGTACCAAATTTATTCAACCTACGTAATGCAGAATACATTCAAAATTTATGTGTAGATATAATATGTATTCTGAATAAGCGTTATATTTATGAAATGCATAGATAAAAAGTTATTGCGAAAAAACCGTGTTACAGAGGCCCTGAATCTCATAGTAGTTTTCTTTTTGAACCCAGAAGCTAGCTCCGAGATTGAAAGTGTTTCAAATTAAACTAAGCAGGACGCAAGACGATGAAAAAATGTTTCAGTCTGCAGTTTTGAATGCTGGCTATAACTCCTATGTTATATATAGACCTGAGGTTTTGTTTCCAAATGCAATCTTTTAATAAATATAATCTTTATCGTCATATTTATTATTGCTGATAAGGTATATATATATCACACACTACAATTATGTTAATGACCAATTAGTGATCGTGGCATTATTCTCTAAGCAGGTAAAAAAGGGAATGAAACAAAGGAGGGAGAGTCTGACTCAGAGCAAAAGAACCAAGGCTCACAGAAAAGGAAACGTTCTTCCTCCTCACGGAAGGATTTTTTTTTATTTTAAAAATTAAGAAATATGTCACATATTAGTGAATTTATTTCATTTTATAACTTACAAATTGATTAGTGATAGAAATTATTTAGAAAATACAGTTGACTTAATGTTTATTTATACTATTGTTTGAAACTTTTGAATTAGGTCTGTATGACGATCCAGTGCCTAGTACTAGTGGCATTAGCAGTATTTACTTCTTCCGGTATGGGAGACGGACAGTGAAATAACAAGTGATCAGTTAGAGCCTATGCCTGAACCTATGCCTAAGTCCATACTCAAGGTGCAGTCAGGTTAGTTGTCTTTTGCAAGTTTTCATAATGCAGACTTTATATCATGCGTTATTTTAGTATGTTAGTTTCGTATGACATTTGTGTAGGTAGTGAAAACTTACTTAAATATCTAGAAACCAAAATGAGTACAATAATTATGGATTATGGATAATAGTATATATATATAGATATATATATATAATATATATATATATATATATATATATATATATATATATATATATATATATATATATATATATATTATAGATATATATATATTATAATATATATATATATATATATATTCTTAATTATTGTTTCAGCTAGAAGATTGTTCAGACTTTTAGTTAGGTTCATTTTTTTTTTTTTGCCTCATACTCCCAACTGTTTGTTTTACAGCATCTCGTAAACAAGACAAAAAGGGCAGTGGAATTAGGTAAATGTGGAAAGCATAAGTCAGGAGATTCTGCTATCACTGACATAGAATTAACCTCAAGTAGCTCTCAAGAGCTTCCAAGAAGAAACCTCGCAAATATAAATACATAGGAAAATGGTCTACTGATGTTAAGCTTAACTGCTTTAAAAAAATACAGAGGGAATGATGAAAATTTGAAAGATAAAGCATACTGTACTGTGTGCTCTAAATTAATTGAAGGAACGCTTTCTCACTTGTACAGACATTTGAAGACCAATTACCACATAATCTGTGTTATCAGCGGCATCAGTATCTTCATTATTTTCAAAGCAATCACGATCTGCTAGAGATTCCGAGAGATTCAGATTAATGTTGTTGAAATTCATTTGTGACCACAATATTTCATTTAATGTTATGGACCATCTTTTGAAACTTCTGAAAAAAGGAGTGCCTAATGAGCCAATAATTCAGAATTGCAGGTCAGGTCGGAAGGTTTCTAGGAATTTAGTTGTTAATTGCATTGGTAGTGATGAGTCTGAAAGAATTAGTTAATATCTTAAATGTCGCAAGTTTTCATTAATGCTTGATGAGAGCACGAGAGTGTCTACAATTAAGCAATTGGCTGTTGTCGTAAGAGTTGTTGATCATGAAAAAGCTTTAGTTGAAGATAGATTTGTGCAGTTGATTGATGTTGAGGATGCTAGTGCCGAGGGATTATTCAAAGTGTTGAGTACTTTTATGGATAGTCATGGTATCCCCTTTGAAAACATGATTGGATATGCTGCAGATAACGCCTCAGTGATGATGGGGAACATGGGAGGTCTAAAGGCAAAGCTTGAGGACGAGAGTACCTAATTTGTTTGTTCTTGGATGCATATGCCATTCCTTGCATCTCTGTTCTTCAGCAGCTTGTCAAAGCTACCTAGCGCTGTGGAAGATTTTTGTAGGGACATTCATGGTTACATAAATCATAGCCCCAAACCCCAAAAGATTAGTTAAATTTCAAGAATTTCAGGATTTTGTCCGTGTAGATTCTCATAGAATTCTCCACCCTTGCCAGACTAGGTGGTTGTCTTTGGGGCCTGTTGTGGACAGGATGGTAGAGCAATGGCCAAGTTCTGGTTTTATTTTTTTCAATCTGAAGCCTTGTCAAAGCAGCAGGTAGAATACTTGATGGCTTGAAATAATCCTATCATAAAGCTATATGTATATTTTCTTAGTTATATTTTACCCATAATTAACAAAATGAATAAGGAATTTCAGAGTGAATCTGTAAAAAATTCATGTTGCATACAGTACATCTGTGCTTTTTACAAGACTGTCCTTGGCAATTACATTAAAAGAGATGTTATAATGAGGGCACCTCATGCTTTGCCATCAGCTACAATAACCCTTCTAATTTCATGGTTGAAGCATGATTGGAATTTTGGAATTTTAAGTAAAGTTGAAATGCATGTGAAGGATAAGAATATGATGGCAGGATTGGAATCTGAGCTATCAGAGTTCAGAGTTAGATGCTTGAATTTTTACATAGAACTAGCAGGGACAAATTTGTAAAGACTTTCAGGCATGAATGAGATACTGCCTTTGCTAAATGCGTGAGATCCAGGTGGGTAGTAAGAGAAGCCTCTGTCAAAAGTGTAATTCCTCTCCTCACTAAATTTCCCCCCACCTGTAGACGAGGCTCATTATGATCAGTATAATGATGAGTGGAGACAACTAACATTTCAAGAGAAATTAAGTCAATCAAATGATCTACTAAACATTTGGTGCTCGGTCAGGAAAATGAAATGCAGCGATGGGACACCTATATTCCCTAAAATTTCTCAGTTTATGCTAGATTTTAATGGTGCTTCCGCACCTCTTCTGCTGCTGTGGAGAGAATATTCTCGAGGTGAAATTAGTAAAAACTGATGTCCGAAACAGATTGAATACGGAATCAGTAAATGGCATTTTGTTGACTAAAGGGAATGGAGGAGATAAAGATTGCTCTGAATGGGAGCCAAGTGAATCAATGATTCGATCAGCTCGATCCCTGCATAAGGTAGATGAATAATGGTTTATCCAGCAGCAGCTTGTGTATTACATAATGAACATAAAGTGATGATTAGATATAGGATGAATATTTTGAAATGAATATAAGTTGATGATCATATGTTTAATCATGCCAGGTTGCCATCATGCAAGTTGCCAAGTTGATGCCTATATTTCCAACTATATAAATTCTATAAATGGTATTATTATATCAGGCAACCTGTAGTTCATAATAACATACTAAACCCATACTTTATAGTTCACAATAAAATACTAGAATTATAGACAAAATATGTTTTTGTACCAAATATTCTTAACAAAATAGACATGTCACTGTGTGGTTCGTTGCCAGACGAACGACCAAAGCTGCGTTGATGTAAGTATGTATTTATTATTTTAGTCATGCAAATTCCTCTTATGTTTGTGCAGGATGATGTGATACTCTAGTCCGAAGGAAAATGGGGAAATAATGACTGAATGGCAAAGGGGAAAAGTATGGCTGTAATCCCAAAATGAAACTGATAAAGAGAACCCACCCCCTTGGATGACTGACTGAATCATACTCTTTCATTTATTCAGATATTTGTATATATGTCTAAATGTATAATGTTTTTGTAGAATAAATTCATCTCTCTCTCTCTCTCTCATCTCTCTCTCTCTCTCTCTCTCTCTCTCTCTCTCTCTTTATTATATATATATATATATATATATATATATATATATATATATATATATATATATATATATATATATATATATATTCTCTCTCTCTCTCTCTCTCTCTCTCTCTCTCTCTCTCTCTCTCTCTCTCTCTATATATATATATATATATATATATATTATATATATATATATATAGATATATATATATATATATATATATATGGTCACCCTGTCTATAGCTGACGTTACGACGCTAGTTAGTGGCTCTAATAAATGACAGTTTCTGTGTTTAGTAGTTTTCCTGGTAAATGACCAAACGGTGAGATGACGCCCATCCTTCGATATATTGACCGTCGAAGATGGTGTTAGTTGTGAGGCGTCTTGCTTTAAAGGAGAGCAATAATTTTGTTTTTTATCCTCCGAGAAACGAAGTGTACGACAAGACATTTGACGATTGCCAGACGGGCTTGGAATAGACTTATTGTGGGAAAAGTCTGTGTTTAAAGAGCTTTAATATCCTTTTAGGCCGGGAAAATCATTGGCTATCCCGTAGAAACAACTCAAGTTAGTCTTAGTTTTATTTCATTTTGTTTCCTGGTGCATAAATATCTCTCTCTCTCTCTCTCTCATCTCTCTCTCTCTCTCTATGTTGACGTAGCACGGCTCTTGCAACTTTTTAAGAACACTTTTCTTCGCATTTTAATGGCTGGTCTCTCGTGTAATCACGTCGACCCTCTCTCTCGTCATTTGAGGTGACATTTTAAGGTTTCCTGGTCACTCCCCCTTCTCCTTGCCCTTTCTCCGTTAATCCTCCCTTTCTAGAAGAAACTTAAAAATATTCACGAGGATCCTGGAATAAGGGCTTCGTGTTAAACGTCTTTGAGTCTGCCTTGTTGGGCAATCCTTGACTGTTCTCTTGCATTGTTCAAGGAAATTTCTTTAGTCAGATTATTTTGAGTCTTGATGCGCTCTTGTTTGTTTGATTTGAAGTGACTGATAGAGAGCATTTCCACTATTCTGTTACGTAAGTGTGTGGTTGCTGAACTGTTAAGTAGAATGTATGTTTTATATTTCAATAACTAGCTAAATTCTTTACCTTCTGCCACCAAGATTCATCCTGAACAATCAACAAAAGTCAAGGTTCCAGATGATGTTTGTTCTGGGATTCAGATTTCAAATGAAATCTTCTCAACATATGGAAAACTTTTGTCATTCGTCAATAATCACCAGTTCTTAGAGGAGAGAGGCTCTCTCTCTCTCTCTCTCTCTCTCTCTCTCTCTCTCTCTCTCTCTCTCTCTCTCTCTCTCTCCTTAAATCATCTTATTATCTTGAATCTATGAGCCATATTCATTGATAAGAAATCCTACTTGTTTATGTATATGACCCTGATCCGAAGTATAAGATTATTATTATTATTACTGTTATTATTACGTTCAAAAGTTCTGTAATTGCCCATTGGTTGAAATGACATAATCAAAGAGTCTAATCTCTTTAAGAGGAAGAATAATCATCACTCGATAAGACTGGAATAGGGGTAGGAAAAGGGGATGCCTTATCTCACCTGCTCTCTTTTTCTGTTCATAGAACGTTGCTTTTATCTCTAATATCTCTCGCCCTAGCTGCCGTTTGTTTTTGTCCTGTTTGGGTGTATGTGTGTGTGTGTAGTTAATACTTATCTTTGAAAGCATCGCGAGAGGGAGCTTAAATCTCATACGCACTGTCGAAGTTGAATAGTGTACGCCATCTTTCATTGATTAGAAAAGGGAACTGACTCCCACACTTTATCTGGAAGGTTATGATTGTCAGGTGATATTCTGCTCAGTGTGAATGGGGACAGAGAGAGAGAGAGAGAGTATTAATTTACAAGACGTGTCAGGAGGTAGCTATAGTATACATGATGTTCAAGATAACTAATGAAGGCACTGATGACATGAAGTCATCCTCTGGGACGACCTAAATAAACATTGGGCAGAAAAGTGACCCAATATTCATCTCAAAGGAGATGATGACGTTCATGATGTATGATGACATTATAAGTCGTCGTTTTCTTACACTTTATCTCTGTCTTTAATCACCTGCCATCATATTCATCATCATTAATCATTAGTCTCTCTCTCTCTCTCTCTCTCTCTCTCTCTCTCTCTCTCTCTCTCTCTCTGCAGCTTTCGACACTTAACTCTCTTCCCTTTTCTCCTGCCTCCTCCTCCCCCCCCTCCTCCTCCTTCTTCTTCTTCTTCATTTTCTTCTTGTATTATGACAAGAGGCGTCGTAACAACTCTCCCCTTTTATTGTCTCTCATTTGAAGACGCGTCGTAACATCATTTCCTCCCGTCCTTCCTTCCTTCCTTCTGTCGAGTGGATCTCCACTTTTCTTTTTTCTTCTTTTTGTATGAAACTTTTTTTTTCTATTCATGGCTGACTGTGTTTTTTTTTTTTTAATCATGGCTGACATGAATTTATAATTTTTTTTATTGAATGCATTGGTATAGAGCAGAAAAATGATGTGCTTTGGGGTTTGGGGATAGTCTGTTACTCTAAGATATACTTACATAACTTGTGACCGTTAGAAGGAAGTAATGTTTAAAAGGAGCATGGCAAACATATTTTAGTTAAGTACTTGTTTGAAAGTATATTTATTTATTTATTTATTTATTTATTTATCTATTTATTTAGTGTCAGTAATGAGTTTATGTGCTGTGTTTTCATGGTTTTTGTTAAGTTTTTTCCGTGGATAGGACGGATGATTTACCCAAAGGTCCTGTCGTCCGTTTTTCGTTGTCGAGTTCTCTCTCTCTCTCTCTCTCTCTCTCTCTCTCTCTCTCTCTCTCTCTCTCTCTCTCTCTCTCAGAACACAAAGAGCTCCAATGATATTGAGGAATTCCCCATAACGAAAAAGAACCTTCATTCCCAAGAATCCATGTAAACGTGCCCTTGAAAGCCCTCTGATGGATTTTGGGGTTCATTCTTGGGTGCCAGGTAACGAAGAGCGGATTCGAAGGTTCTCCTCATTATTGCTTATTCCCAGTCCTTCTGTCATAGTGTCGGTTTCATGTGAAACTTTATATCACAAAATTACAGAGTAACAAATGGTTGCTGTTTTATGTTTATAGAAGTTTGGTTTTAATATTGCACTTTTTTTTCTGTAAAATAGTGGTGTCCTTATATCAGTGGGTATGATTACTTTTCTTTTCGGTTATTTGTCTTTGTATGTTAACATTTTATGTCAGTATTCTATTTTTATATCTATTTATTTTTTTCTGTGTAGAAATTATAGTTTGCATTATCCCCACCATCTACAGGTAGCAGATAATAATGGGTGCTGATATTGGCGGTAGTGTCCGTGCGGTCAAAAGTCAACATTTCTGTAGTGGGTGGGTGCCTTCCTCATGTTTCTCTCAAATGTATTTTATGTGATACTCATTTTGATATTATGAAATTGTTCGTGTTTTTGTTTGTTTTTATTATGGGTCTAATTGCTTTCATGAGTGTTGTTCTCATTGTCATGACGGAATTACTTAGACGATGTGAATGAAAAATTACGTGAATTATATGTCCAAGTAATGATGTACTATGTAAGTAAAGTAGAAGGGGAAGAAAAATTCAAATTATTTATAGCTGTTTTTCATTTTTGCAATGACGTATTTTCACCTGGAACTTCAGAAAATTATTACTTTATATTTTTGTTCAGTTTCTCTTTAATAATAATAATAATAATAATAATAATAATAATAATAAATGGTTCGTTCATTTAAGAAAAAATAGAGAAAATATTTTGTATTATGATATTTCTATCCAAAATTGGCGATAAGAAAAATATAAAAAATTTATATTTGTGATGTGGAGAAAGGTATCTAAATATGAAAATTTCAATAGAAAAAAAATTGAATACTGTCATTTTGGTACTTACCTCTTTTTTTTTAAAATTTTATTTTGATAGAATATATTGTGATGGTGGAAGGAACTTCTAAATATGGAAAATTTCAATAGAAAAATTGATACTGTTCATTTGGTACTTCCTCTTTTTTAAAATTTTATTTTGATAGAATATAAAATTTTCAAGTATCATGGAAAAGTCCAAGTTTGAAAGGTCTAAGCGATAAAAGAAATAAATGACTATCATTACTTACACCTGTTACTTATTTTGAAATATTATATTTTGTTAGAATATAAACCGTAGATTACATTTCATATCGGAAGCGTTGAGGAGAAAGGGACCTCTGGCGGCGGGTTGGATCAACACTGGAGATGTACTTCCGCATTAGGGGTGAAGTGTTAACTGCATATCGGCCCTGCAAACTTCTTCGGTAGTCCGAAGTTCGGTTCTCGGCCCAAAGCGGAATCAGAGGAATTTATTTCTGGTGATAGAAATTAATTTCTCGATATAGAGTGTGTTTCGGATCCCACAATAAACTGTAGGTCCCGTTCCTAGATGACCAACTGGTTCCTAGCCACGTAAAAAATATCTAATCCTTCAGGCCAGCCCTAGGAGATTCTGATAATCAGCTCAGTGGTCTGGGTAAAACTAAGATATACTTAACTCTCTCCTCTCTCTGGAAATTGAAGCTTAAAGGTTTAATTAAAAATCTAATGGTAATTTTCTCCAATTTCAATACGTAATAAAATATGCTAATGGCTCAGCTCCCAGCTGGCAAAATTTATTTGGTTGGCCATTTACTTTGGCACAAGGCACTCACACACACACACACACACACACGCATGTCTGCATACATACGCACAACGAATGCTTCGGTCAGTCCCGAATGGGTGGGGACCACCAGTAAACTGAAAGCCCCATTTGCACATTAGAATCTATTGACGCAAATCCCCTCACCGCCGAGGTCAACAGACCATAGCCCTCTGGTGTGTGCAGCAAAGGTCTCCAGGACCTCAAAAACCCACTAGCGTGAAAGTGCAAAGGTCACAGTGACTCGGAACCGAGCGCTCTCTCTTTAAGAAGACCAACATTTGTATAGAATATTGTCCATTTAGTTCCCATTTGCAAATATGGTAAAAATAAAAGTGGTCTTTGCGGGCTGGAATTTGAAATACCAGCGGAACCTCTCTGTAAATCACGAATTATATTGAATGAATAAGTGCTCTTGCGATGCATCAATATACCGTTTGATTTTTGATAGGGACCTGTAACCTGTAAGTCTACCTATGCCTGTAGGTCCAGGGTAGGATGAAAACGAGATTTAGATGAAGAGTTAGGTTATTATTATTATTATTATTATTAATTAGTATTATTATTATTATTATTATACTATTATTATTATTATTATTATTATTATTATTATTATTGTATTGATGTTTTTTATGCTTTAATAAAAAATAATTCCTAAATTTTAATCCTGGTATTCTATATAGCTTTATAAAATAAAATCATTTTAATTGCAAAGAGGAATGAGGGAATTGGGTTGCATGTACTCTCTCTCTCTCTCTCTCTCTCGCTCCTCTCTCTCTCTCTCTCTCTCTCTCACACGCTTCCATTATTAAATTTTTGAGACGTTTTTGTAATCTAACCAATATTCTCTTTTATTTCCAGGTACTTTTAGCTGTAGCATATTATTCAGACTGCGAGAAGAGGTAAGGTTGTAGGTTCAGAATTCCTTTCACACACACCACACATCTATATATTTATATATACAATATGTTATATAGTTGTATACAAATGTGTGATTGCTGCTATATATGTAAATATATTACTGTTTTCCAGTTGTTTATTTGACGCTTATGTAGTGCAATTGCCCATCACAGAAATCTATATTTGCCAAAGCTATACACGCTGATAAAAAGCACTGTACGAGGCTGATATCAATAATGTAATTCTTCTCTTTTAAAAGTTGACCGTGACTGATTCCCTCCCCATCAGGTCACTCTTGAGTTGGTTGAAACCACTAAAATTAAACACACTGTCATCCATTGCCATTTTACAGGACTTTAGTTTCTGGTCGCGTTTCAAACACGATTGGTGACCAAGATTTGATGACCGTTTGGCTGATAATTATCTTGCGTTTATTTCCATTTGACTGATGGCACTTTGGGTCCGGTTATTGGATTTCTTTTTATTGAAAGTTTTTTTTAATGATATTTACAGTTTTGGGTTTGCTGGGAAGGGAATAGTTTTTCAGAAGTTCTTTTATGGAAGTTAGGGCCGGTTGAAAGTGTCAGCTCTCGGAAAATGGCATCTTCTATAGAGAGAAATATAGACGGATTCAATTGTTTCTTTGTTATTGCACCCTGTTTATCCTTATAGTTATCGATCTCTACACACACATACTCGTATATACATATATATATATATATATATATATATATATATATATATATATATATATATATATATATATATATACTATATATATATGTGTGTGTGTGTGTGTGTGTATATATATACGTGTGTGTGTGTGTGTGCTTTGTATGCATGCTATCCTCTCTACCAATAAGATTTTGATTTTGATACCTATACTTTAACATCGAAGCAGACTGTTCATTAAAGACTCGTTTATACCGTTTAGGTCTCTGACTCCTTACGGATAAGTCCAGTCCTTTTATTTATTTATTTATTTTGTTTATTTATTTATTTTTATTGAAGACAAACTTTCATCTCGCATTTCCCTCTCCTTCCATAGGAGAGCTGTTTACATCTCAATCCCCTCTCTTATACATATAGACGACTGGTTCTCTTCTGTCCGTCTTGCGCGAATACCAGATAACTCACTCGGGTATCCTTTGGAAAACCACCACCACCACCTCCTCCTCCTCCTCCTCCTCCTCCTCCTCCTCCTCCGCCTCCTCCTCCATATGTTCTTCAGGAAAGTTCCTGCTACCAACCGAGCTATTGGCTGAGTGCTCAAGTGAGCTTATTCTGTTGGACAATCTCGCTTTATGGCCACTTTCCTCCACTTTCTCTCCAGAAAGAGAGAGAGAGACGAGAGAGAGAGAGAGAGAGAGAGAGAGAGAGAGAGAGAGAGAGAGAGAGAGAGAGGGAGGAGGGAGAGAGAGAGTATTTGGATACTGTCAAATGCAACTTGTTGAAAGTTTCTTTTCGGGAAAAGTATTTAGCTAAAACATGTTGTTCTAAAAACTCTCTTCTCTCTCTCTCTCTCTCTCTCTCATCTCTCTCTCTCTCTCTGTGTGTTTGTGGGTGTGTGTGAAAGCTTCAGTATGAACTTTTCACTACTGGTTTCTTTCCCAACTGAACAGTGTCTTCCTTAGGCCTGAAGTGTCTTTCGAGAAATACAGATATTTACGATACGCTAATTCTTCTTCTTCCTCCTCCTCCTCCTCCTCCTCCTCCTCGAAGTTTGAAGAAGAAAAAATTAAGAATTTGTTTTATGCATGACCCTTTTGCGAATTCTTCTCTTCCTCTTTCGAAGTTGGAACCTGAGTTTGTCTCTGACGCTGAGAAATTTCTTACCAAAAATAAAAGTGGGAGTTTTCTTTCGAATTTCGATGGGGGGATTGAGTGTGATTCGCAGAGATGGGATATATTTGAAAGAAAGGCTTTTAGAAGCTACAAAAATTCAGGTTTTTTCAGATGAGTGTTGCGTATTTTTGTTTCTGTTATTATTTATTATTATTATTATTATTATTATTATTATTATTATTATTATTATTATTATTATTATTATTATTATTATTAATGACAATGGCTACAGAGGGGAGAGCTAAAGAAGGAAACTGAGGGAATGATAACAGCGGCACCAGATCAGGCTCTAAGAACCAGATATGTTCAAAGCACGATAGACGAAGTGCAATACGAAAAATGAAACCATAAACCACATAGCAAGTGAATGCTCGGCACTTGCACAGAACCAGTACAAAAAGAGGCATGATTCAGTGGCAAAAGCCCTCCACTGGAGCCTGTGCAAGAAACATCAGCTACCTTGCAGTAATAAGTCCTCTGGGACTATGGTATCAGAACAGATAGGGTGATACGTGCAAATAGACCAGACGTGAAGTTGATTGACAAAGTCAAAGAAGAAAGTATCACTCATTGATGTCGCAATACCATGGGACACCAGAGTTGAAGAGAAAGAGAGGGAAAAATGGATAAGTATCAAGATCTGAAAATAGAAATAAGAAGGATATGGGATATGCCAGTGGAAATCATAGGAGCACTAGGCACGATTCCAAGATCCCTGAAAAGGAATGTAGAAAAAACTAGAGGCTGAAGTAGCCCCAGGACTCATGCAGAAGAGTGTGATCTAGAAACGGCGCACATAGTAAGAAAAGTGATGGACTCCTAAGGAGGCAGGATGCAACCCGGACCCCACACTATAAACACCAACCCAGTCGAATTAGAGGACTGTGATAATATAATAATAATAATAATAATAATAATAATAATAATAATAATAATAAGAGCCAGACTACGATCCTTGTTGGAAAAAGTAACAACGAACTAGAGACTAAACTATAACACAGAAATAAAAATGGAAAATGTTAGATAAGATTCTTAAGAGACGCTTCCTATATAGTGGTTTATTTATGACTAAAAGCATATACACAAAAGATATACAAAGGTGAGCTTCATGTAAACACTGTAAGTGCTCAACTACATAATAAGGTTGTTAAAGATCTGAGCACTAATTAAATTTAAAATAATTTTTAGCCGGAAACATATATAACATGTTTCCGCTCTTCTCTGTTTGTTTAAATTAAAAAAAAAAATAAATAAACAAATAAACATGAGAACCAAAATACTAATATTAATAAACACACACTGTCAAATCTATACGGCAATGCATTCATACACGAGTTAATATAAAATTTACATCACATAAGTAAAATATTAATACTTTTATTTAGACTTTATTTCTAATGCGAATTTCGCCATCAAAACAAGACACAATATTTATTTTTTATTTTTAGCATGACAAAATTTATTTCTAATAAAAATATTATGAACTTCTATGTTATCTTTACATTCCTTTGTCAAAATATCTGCTATCATATCTTTCGTTTCGAGCCAACTGTGGGAGTCCACAGAGTTTTTCTTCCAACTTTTCCTTCAAATCTGTAATGGCATTCGAAAATAAACGCTCCTCCACCTGTTTTGTACTACCTATCGGTTCACAACAAAGGCCTAGAATCAGTAAACAATCTGACAGGAAGAGTTACCGAGTATTTAATAGTTTTTCCAAAGAGTAACTGCCCGAGTTTTTTAGCGAAGAATACGGAATCATCAACCAGTTTAGACAAATTCCTAGTTTCAGCTGCCTTTGCAGAGTGACACACCTTTAGTATTAACTTTGATTTCCAAAAGATAGGTACCACACTGTACGTTTCCTTTGATCCCAATAAAACAAGATTTCCTCCAATGCTTTTGTTATGAGTCCGATACGAAGCGTCTCCCAGACCAAATACAACGAGATCGTCTTTATTACCAATTCTTGAAGACATGACTTTATTTGGTTTGCTATGAACTCGCCTAACAACATGATTTATCGCTTAAGATCTCTCATCTTCGCATCGTTAAGCTTCATGTAAACAATGTAAGTGCTCAACTACATAATATGGTTGTTAAAGGTCTGAGCACTAATTTCATTTAAAATACATTTTTAGCCGGAAAACATATATAACAGAAAACAAATTAGGACTAAGAAAGAAATCAATTAAAATTA
The DNA here is from genome assembly GCF_015104395.2 of Macrobrachium nipponense. Taxonomy (NCBI): domain Eukaryota; kingdom Metazoa; phylum Arthropoda; class Malacostraca; order Decapoda; family Palaemonidae; genus Macrobrachium; species Macrobrachium nipponense. Next base: position 28,818,844 of record NC_087214.1, read on the forward strand.
AATTTACTAATTAGACTCATGTGAACTACTCAGAAAAAAGTTTGCACAACATTGAAAATTGATTGTGATAGTAAGATAATTGTAATTAGACATTAATACATGCAAATGTGTTGTCATTTGAAGACCCCGTGGTGTTGGATGCGAGACAAGCATTTGTAGGATATCTTAGGATATCGTAGAAGCTAAAATGCTGCAGGAATTTTGAGAAGACACAAGCTGACCTATTTCCCGTGAAACGACCTTCAAAATAAAATCCCAGAAGTTAATTCAAAGATTTTAGGCAATAGGATACTCCTCTGGGCCAATGGAGTTCTTCAGGATCCACAGAATGAGCGGAGGAGATATTCCTCGCGTGGAATGACGTCTGAGGCTAAGGCCGGAGAATAAGTTATAGTTTGGACATTCTTACCCATAGAGGTGGGCGTTCCCAGAGGGGAAAAGGAAGGACCTTCGTTGTTTGATCTGATGGAGTTTGGCATTTGAAAAAAGAATGACGGAGGGGGGGGAGGGGGGGGTAAAGGGGCGGGCAGAGATGGGGAGAAAGGGTTTGGTTATTGTAAACTGTTGTTTTTTATTTTGTTTGTTTACTTCGTTCTCGTATGTTTAGAAAAGTACTCTCTCTCTCTCTCTCTCTCTCTCTCTCTCTCTCTCTCTCGACCGTAAATCTCCTCACTTCAGGCTCCGTGGAACCTCACCTTCGACCTTTGAAACAATTCATGTCATCTCACGAGAGCAGGAAGGAGGCTGGACAGGAAATTAGAGTGACCCAGGACCAAGTTTGTATGACCTAACACTCTTAAATCTATGAGCCAGGCCATATGAGGTCATACCTGGTCTTACAGGTCGTATAGGTCTGACATCTTTCAATATGTACAAGGAGGTGTCGATATTGAAAATTAAATGTGATCCTGTGCACACGTGCGCGCTTGTGCGCTTGATTTGCAGCCTTACATCACGTTGGTAAGGTCTGTTATTCATAGACGCTTGACTTGGAGTTATGAGATTAAATATTTTCGGTGGATGTCATTTGTTAAATCTGGTCCCGTCTCTCTCTCTCTCTCTCTCTCTCTCTCTCTCTCTCTCTCTCTCTCTTCCTTGAATTCCCTAAACGACAAACACCTTTTGGCGTCAATCTCCACTTCGTCCTCTTGGCGGGAGGCCAATGATCCAAAGGGGCCTCCCGTCAGACGTCGTGTCAGTTATGACACTCAAAATCTTTCATCAGGTGTCTTATCTGGCACTTGTGACACTGATGTGCCAGTGGCACTTGTGTGGATTCCCTGGAAGCGATGTGGGTTTTCATTCCAGGGAAAATTTTATCATCGGTATTATCCTTCAAAGGAGATATTTATGATATATTGTTGATTTACGAGTAATATCTTGGTTCTCTGGTGATCACGTCTCATTGTGACCCATGCTGCTGCTCGCACCTGACCCTTTGTACGTCTCTGCTTTATGCTGGAGAGAGAGAGAGAGAGAGAGAGAGAGAGAGAGAGAGACTTTGGCATTTTAAATAGTTTCAGGTCAGATGCTGATTTTTATGGCCTTTATTACTTCGTCTTCTACGGGTCCTTAATATATGTCAAATGTAAGTCCTTCATATCAGATTAACGTTATATTTACCATACAAGAGGCTCCTGCACTGGGCCGTGATTAGTCAGCATGCTCTCTCTCTCTCTCTCTCTCTCTCTCTCTCTCTCTCTCTCTCTCTCTCTCTCTCTCTCCATGCGATTGTATGAAAGTAGGCAATTTCCTCCTCCATGATATTTCACTATATTTCAATTATAAGTCAGCTATAAGTGTTTAGAGACTTGAGAAGCTGCGAACGGTCTTACTCTTAAGTCTTGGGTTAAATATGAAAGGTTTTTTGGCGTCTCCCTTATGATTCTTTCCTCTTGAGTTATTGGTGTTCATTCTATCTGTCTCTATCCCTTCTCTATGAGAGAGAGAGAGAGAGAGAGAGAGAGAGAGAGAGAGAGAGAGAGAGAGAGAGAGAGAGATTAACAAGGGAAACAGAAATGCAGTGTAATAAGTGTAATATACAGAAAAATTTCAAAATTAAAACACCAATTAGATGTTGCTTGATAATTTCTTCGTGGTTTACCAGTTTCACATCATTAGGAACTTCTCCCTAGTGATGCCTTTTCCTCCAGAGGCTTAGGGACCCTAGACCCATGGGTCCTTAGTCCCTAGCCATCAGGGGTCATCCCTTACACCCCGAAATAGCACCGAAGTCGAGTGTCATAGAAGGATGTCACCTTCCATGAAACCAAGTTCTGCCAATAATTAATTCCTCGGGACTGTGTCGTTGGTCCCGGGTAGTGGTGGGGTTGGGGGGCTGAAGAGGGGGAGTGGGGGGTTGGAGAGTTGGAGTTGGGGGAGTGGCCTGATGGATGGCTCTTCTCCTCTCAGGGGCGTTTAATCCCCATTAAACAGTAGGAACAGGAAGATCATAAATAAGGCCGTATCTTGAGGCATTTTTGAAGGATGTCCCCTCTCTCTCTCTCTCTCTCTCTCTCTCTCCCTCTCTCTCTCTATCTCTCCCTCTGAGACAGCTGATTGTATCAGGAATACTTGTAATTATCTCCATGATAAACATAGAGATAGCAGCCAATTGGTATCTATTATTCTACATAAAGCTTTGCACAACCTCATAAACTTCCCAAATGAAGTCGATGGTTCACAAGAGAATAAGTTTGTTACCTGGAAGCATCACCAAAACATCTCAGTGTAAAATTGGGATGGCTCCAGAAAGCAAAAGACAGCTGTCACTGGCCCCCGTTATTTCTGTAAGATCTCAGTCGAGGATGAACCTTTTTCACAGAAAACCTACACTATCTGTTCTCTTCATATGATTTGAGAGAAAGCTCAGAACCTTTACTTTTATTGAAAAAAATACGAAAGTCATCATCATGGTCATTGTGATCTCATTACCTTATGATGATGAGGCAGAAAGGTTTGAAAATTCCATACTACAAATATCTCTAGGCTCATTGTCCTTAATATAAAGCTTAAGGGACACTCTCATTTGATAAAGCTTGGTCTAACATTTTCCCTTTTGCTGGAAATATTGATTCATGGAGTTCTACAGTTCAGGAACTGAATACTGACTTTTGCAAAGAAGCCTGATCTCGAATTTACCGATTTCGTCCCATTTTTCCCGGCTGGAAATATTAAATCATAAGATTTTAGAGTTCAGAAACTGATTAATGACTGTTGCAAAGAAACTTTATCTCTGTTCGATTTTTTTTTTATCAATTTTGGGTCAGTTCTTTTGAAGTCTTTTTGTAGCAACAGATTCTTCCCTGTAGATTGTCCGTCTCTTTTTGTGGTTAATATACTCCAGCTTTGTTCTTTGACTGTGTGACATTTTTAAAAGGAAGAAAGTCTGACTTTTTCCTCTTTCTTTTTCCCTTAATTGTGCAGTGCTATATAGTTTCCTCATTTCTTTTGATTATACTACACTTGCATATGGGAAATATTCACTAAATTATATACTCTTTCCGGAGTCAGATCCACTCAGTCCTTCTCGAAGATATTGGTCAGAATCATGTATATTGCAAAGGTCATTTAAATACGGAGATGCTATATAGTATGAATATAGTAGTCCACGTGTCCAAATATACTCAATGGTTAGAAAACATGCGCCTTATCTAGGGAGGCAGAACGATCACTAAAATAGCCAGTTACTGTAATTGGCGGGAATTTCAAACGCAGTTGTTAACCGAGCTAACATTGAAAAAAAGAGAAACAGCTCTCAGCTCAGTAACCATTCAGCGATATACTATACATACACTGAAGATATAAAGGAGTAACTATAATAATGGAGGATTGCTTAAAAAACACAAAACGTATGGGACGGATAACGAGCCAGGACAAGAAATCGTCGTAATTAAGGTCTGCAATTATCCTCGTGAGCAATATGATAAGGAAGGCGAAGATGATATCGTAAAGAGGACTGCGTGGAGAGTGCACTCTCTACCCCCTAGGTCAAGGAAGTCACCAGTAATGGGAGCCTTAGATGATTTGATAAGGACTGTGTACGTCGGGAGATAATGGCTTTCTATGAAATAGGTGAAATTCCAACAACAGAAAAACTGCTGGATAAGGTGAAGAAGCCACCTCTGAATTTCCCTGGTGCTTATATGTCCCTTCTCAAACTTGTTAAGGAACTCGGCTTTCGTTATAAAAAAGTTGAAAGCGGTAGGAAGCTCTTGATGGAAAGGAAACGATATTGTTCTTGCCAGAAATAAATATCTAAGGCTTATTGATGAAAACCGAAAATCCGATTCTCCAGGAAGGGAAATATATCTGGATGAGACATAGGTAAATCAAAATGAGTGTGTGGACAAATGTTGGACTCTACTCGATGGAATTGTTGGTCCACGAGTGAAAACGGGTAAAGGAGCTAGATTTATCATAGTGCATGCTGGTGGAGAAAATGGATCGTACCAGGAGGATTGCTATTTTTCCGATCGAAAAATGGTAATAAGGGTGATTACCATGATAATATGAATCATACATGCTTCCTATCATGGTTTCAAACACAGCTACTGGTAAACATTCCCGCTAGGTCGCTCATTGTCTTAGATAATGCTTCGTATCATTAAAAAATATTGAACAAAGCACCTGTCAGCAGTTCAAGGAAATCGGATATTGTCTCCTGGTTAACTAACCACCAATATAGTTCATGGACCCTTCCTATACCAAAACCGAACTTCTAGATGTGGTAAAGCAGCACAAGTGCCTCCAGGAGTATGAAATTGACATAATCGCTAGAGATGCTGGCCATGAGGTACTCAGACTTCCTACTTATCACTGCGAGTTCAACCCGATAGAATTGATTGGGCACAAGTAAAAAATTAGGAGGTTAAGTAATGCAATTCAAATCCCAATCAGACTTTGACAAATGTTGAACGTATAACTAAACGTGCAATAGACAGAGTAACAGCAGAGGACTGGAAATCATGTATGCGTCATGCAAGAGAAGTGGAGGATATTTATTGGAAAAGTTATATAGCACGTGACCATCTAACTGAGAAAATTGATTATAAACATCACCAGTGACAGTGAGGAGTCGGAAAGCGATGATGAATGATTTTGTTATTTCAAGTTATTGTTTGATGTAGCCTATCCAATGATTGATTAAGGTATTTTCTTTGTTGAATCAATTAAATGTTTAATGTATCAAGATTTATGTTATTTATTTTACCTAAGCATGTTTACATATATTGAAGCAAATTTCCATTCTTAAAAGTTTGTTAGACCAGGTTATAACGCAGTGAAACTTCAAGGCATCAGTAGCAAAATATAGTGGGTGGATGAGGGTCAAGCGCTCTCTCTCTCTCTCTCTCCTCTTCTCTCTCTCTCTCTCTCGATTTCTACGAGTTTCTGTAGAAATAGCAAATTATTGCCGGTGCTCGAATTTTGCCGTAGATTTCATAAATTAATTTTCAGAAGTAGCAAATTATAGAAATGGCCTCACTGACTTAATCAGTCGAGTTGTCTACGGTGAGCGAGCTGTCAAAATCAGGTGACCGCTGAGCGGCTGTTTCTCTCAATACACCTCCTCCCTACTTCCAACAGGCCTATTTCGTGGTGTTTTATGTTTCATATAATTATACGGCATATTCAAAGGTATGCAATCGACAGCATATAAGTTATCATGAAACTTGAATTGTATTGTTTGATTTATTGAATCCATATATAACATAATGCTCCGAAATAAAGCATTGCTTACATTCGACAAAGGTTTTTATCTTTGGTTTCGATTTCCTGTAATTTATAAAAACTTCTGTTTCCCTACTCCGAATAGCATTTTAATGATATGAAAATATTTCTAACTCTAGTTCTCCAATGATTAACACTTAAAAAGGTAATAGAAAGAGGAGTCTATCATATCATCCTACCCCCAAGTGACAAATATCCATACTATATTTCCTGTAATAATTGTGAACGTAACTTTTGTTTAACTGTAAATAATAATACATATTTAAGAGCAAGTTATTCTCGTATTGTTGGGAATTGTTCTTATCAAGTTTGACTTGATAAGTCTGACTTCATTTCTCTGTCTCTTATACGAAGATTCCTGTTCAGATACATCAAAATTCTCTCATTGTTTAATTACGAATCTTACAAGTATTAGGCCCACCACTCATAAACACTAGTACAAAAATGCACTTTGTTCAAGGGACAATCTCACCTGAATAGGCCTAGTTTAGCCGTTGCGCACTCATGAAATTTCGTGTTCAAAAATATTTTATTCTGAAACTGATACGAATCCTATCCTACAAGCAACAGACCTACCACTATAAACACTGGAACATTAATACTCTGTTCAAGAAACAGCAACAGAACGCGATGAAACTGAAGTCACATATCCGTTAGTCGAATGAACACAACCGCGGTCAGACAGGCGGAGTTTAGTGGTACAAGTATTGAAGCCTTGTTTGTAGGAATAAACTGAATATAAAGAGAAGTAATAGATTAGTGTAAAATAAATGCACATTATTTTAACAACCTTATTTCCTGACGAATTGTTTTCGTCTAGACCATTTCCAGAACAGACGCAACTTTCCACCTGAATAATACTCCATCTTGGGCTTTCTCTCTCTTCGAATCAACGCCAAGACGGCCTTCATGTTAAAAGAATTTGTTATGGTTTTATCTTGGCTACAACCAATAGTTGTTATAGTTTTCATTAGTAAGGTTGTGGAATCTTCTGGATTCCTACTATAAAAACGAGGAGCATTTTCATTCCTGCTTTCTGCTGCTGCTGCTACTGACGCCTCCTGAGTTCGGGTGTATCGGTTTTATCTCCTGTTCCCTCATACTTATTTACTTTTCTCTCGTAATTAAAGGATATTATTTATCTATTTATAAGTAATAACGAATTTTATGTTCAGCGTGGTAAACTGAAATCAAATCGATGTACTTAACATCCACCCTGTACTGACTAACATCACTAGACTTACTGTAGACGATAATTCGATATTAACAGCAGCTATTACAAAACCCAGTAGAGTAATTAACACAAGCTATAAAATGAAGTTAGGTTTTCGAATGTTATTAATCTTGCTGATCCAGAAAACAGCATTAAAAGGACTAAGTTACTTCCAGCTAACTAACTATTTCATAATACAACAATTGTGGTGTTTTCATAATTGTCTACAACCTGAACGCCTTCTTTCTCCTCTTTTCTTAATTTATTTCTAAACTAAACAAAATACTGTCTTGGCATGAAAGCTATTTCTCAAGGTAAGCTTAAATTTACGCTCCCAGTGACATAGGCCTATGCTCGAGTTTCCATATGAAGTCCTTTTATTCCAACTGCTGTTCTGCATTAATCAGAGGCGCCAGACTCTAGAATAGGTTCCTCTACAGATTCCAAAGTAAACAGTGGCATCAGATCCTTTAATCTGGGCGTGATCCTCCCTAAATTGGGCCTTAGTGTCCATATAGGCCTAACTGCATAAGTTAGACCGTCAATGAATATCATACGCACATTGTCGTGCTGTAAGAATGAATTAAAATCCTTTTGTGTTTTGGAAATAAGAAAAAAAGGTTAAATCCACAGTAGTTGCAAGACCACCTTGTCTCCTCATCAGACAACGACTGTATAGCATAGCTACAATAAAAGTTAAGTTACAAATGTATTCCTTCCCTCTCAATGACTCTCGTAACTTCTCCCTTTCATTATTATACCTGTAACCACCTGAAGAGAAGACCAGTAGATCTTGAAACTACTGTGATTTTTAACGTTTATTTATTTATATAATAATAATATCCCAAACACAACGGACCTTTAATTTCGACCGTCTACCATCAACAGCTCAAAATGTACAGAAAACGGAGGACATCATGTGAATGGGTAAATAAAACATAAAATAGGATTCCTTTACCTTGCAACTTCGATTTGAATCGGGTGATGAAAGGAATCACGGCCTATAAGAACTCCTGTACGAAAAGATGGTTAACGAAACATTTCGGCAACCTCCTCACATACGCATGTCACAAACTGGTTGGAGGCGAATTCTATAAAATTGTGTGAAACACTTGTCAGGACTACTAACAAGTCGCTGACTTGTATTCAACCTGTTTGAGACCCTCTGCATAATTAACACCTTCAATAGTTAACCTTCTGCAGTAATTAACCACCTTCAATAGTTAACCCTCTGCAATAATAATTAACCACCTGCAGTAGTTAACCTTTGTAATAATTAACCACCCTCAATAATTAACCCTGGGCAGTAGTTATCTTTTGCAATAATTAACCAGCTTCAATACTTAGCCCACTGGAATACTTAACCACCTGCAGTAGTTAATTTCTGCAATAATTAACCACCTTCCATAGTTAACCCACAACAATAATTAAAATTCTGCAGTAGTTAACCTCTTCAATACTTAACCATTTGCAGTAGTTAACCTTTTCAATAATAAACCACCTTCAATAGTTAACCCACTGCAATACTTATCCACCTGCAGTAGTTAAACCTCTGCAATAATTAACCACCCTCCATGTTAACCTCTACAGTAGTTGACCTCTGCAATACTTAACCACCTTGAGTAGTTAACCACCTTCAATAGTTAACCCTCTGCAATACTTAACCACCCACAGTAATTAACCTCTGCAACAATTAGCCACCTTCAATAGTTATTCACCTTTAATAGTTAACCAACTGCAATAATTAACAACGGGTAGTAGTTAACCTTTGCAATAATTAGCCCTTGCAACAGTTAACCATTTGCAATAATTGACACTTCAAATTAATTAACCACTAACAATAAGTAATCATCTGCAATAATTAACCATCTCCAATAAATGACCACTTGCAATAATTAGCCTTAAGCAATAACCCCAACAGTTGTGGCCAGGTTCCAACTTCTTCTATGACAAGTGTGGCTCAGTTGGCAGCGTCCTGCCTTTCAAAGCAAAGGCCTGGGTTCGATCCTGATGTGGGTCTATAGATCATTAGCATATTCAACCACGAATTAACGTGACGGTAAATCACATCACGAGTTTAATCATTCCTTTCGATTGTCATTCCTGTCTTCTCCTTATATAACGATATTAATAACACAAGCAGAAAAAAAAAATAAAAATAAAAAATATACTAGACTCAAGAAGCGCAAACCTCCGCCAAAGTCAATACTCACTTTTTGGGGGGTCTGGAATTGTAATTTAGTTATTAATGCCAAAGGCTAATAGGCGCTGGGACCTATGAGGTCATTCAGCACTGAAAGGGAAGTTGAAGAGTAGAAAGGTTGAAAGGCGTAACAGGAGGAAAACCTTTTGCAGTTGAAGAAGCTCTATGAAACAGCTGCCAAGAGAGGGTTGAGGAAAGTCAGATGAGGAAAGAGAATATGAATGGAGGAACAGTAAAAGGGATGGAAGGGGTTGCAGCTATGGGCCGAAGGACACTGCAGAGAACCTCCAGTAATGCCTACAGTGCACCACGTAAGCTGCACTGACGGCCCTATCCCGCTACGGGATACACATTTACATAAAACACGGAAAACCAATTTAATCATTTCTGAAGATTTCCAGTGAAGGACAAACCCGAATTACGAAACAAACTTGTCATTATTTGATTCTTTCTTGCATCAATTTTAATCCTTGTAAAATGCTAAGCCTCCTGGGATCGATAACTAGAGTCCTCCTGTAGCCCAGGCCCGACGACAACTAGCAACTGGCGGACTGGAAAACGAGGGACTTGTTTCTAATGGACTGATTCACTGATCAGCTTCCAAGCAAACTGCCGTTACGATAACCCAGCAACAACCTCCGTATGTAAGGGGAATAGTGCCGTCAGTGTACCTCATGTGGTGCGGTGCACTGTAGGCGTTACTTAAGGTTGTGTGCAGCAGCGTCCTTTCCGCCCCTGGCCACGTCCACTTTCTAGCCTTTCACTGTCTGCACTTTCGTGTCAATGTTTGCGACTGACGACGTCGGGAATCATGTCACAACAAATCTCGTTCCTGGTTCCTACGTGATTACCGATTCCTTTAAGTCAATTTGCACATTAAAGCTGCCTCGTTCATTTGTGCACTGATGACTCAGTTGAAAGACAATTCAATGCTTCATTATACATTATACGCTAGAAAGGAAACGAACTGATCAGAGAGAGAGAGAGAGAGAGAGAGAGAGAGAGAGAGAGAGAGAGAGAGAGAGAGAGGCCATTAATGTGACAAGCATTTGCATGAATGAGATACAAAAAATTATACTATATATATATTTTTTTTAATATATATATATATATATATATATATATATATATATATATAGAGAGAAGAGAGAAGAGAGATGGAGATGAGAGAGAGAGAGAGAGAGAGAGAGAGCGAGAGAGAGAGAGAGGAGAGAGAGAGAGAGAGGAGAGAGAGAGAGAGAGCAAGAAGTATGGTAGTGCAGACATCCCAAACAAAACGTCCGAAATATGAAATATCAACAACAGATGAATTGTGTCGTAATCAACCCAAAAGGGGAACAACGTCATGTTGCAAATGTTGCAACAAAAGTTTGTTTATTCACGTGAATTTCTTTTTTTTATCAGTCCTGTTTTTTTTTTTGTTTTTTTTTACATTTTTTCACAGATGGAAAATCCGTTTCTCTGGAGGTTTGCTCTGTAAGGTCATGGCCTTTTTGGGTTGTTATATCTGTATCTTAATAATAATAATATAATAATAATAATAATTAAGAATAATTAATAATAAAATAAATAATTCAATAATAAAATAAAATAATAATAATCATAATAAATAATTTATAATAATAATAATAATACAATATGAGTCACTGAAATGGTAAAGAAATCAGCACTGGTGCAGATATATATTAGAAATATATATACAAACATATATCTCATAAATCGCTTTCCTTGCACGTCAACATTGGTCAAGGGTTGGGCAATGATAATCTTCGATGGATAGAAACAGCCATATTTGTTACAGCAGTAATTCTTTTATTTCTTGGAATACAGAGTAGGACAGAAGTTGGCCAAACAGTCGATCGCGATCAACCAGTTGATCACGGACCCACTTGTTTGCTCGATCGCCGTTTTTTTTTCCCCCACAATCCTAAAATCAATTCGCATTAATGCAGCCTCATTATTTAACAAAACTTGCCTCAAGGAGGGTCTTTTTCCTCCTAATATAATGATAATAATAATAACAGACATCTCTGAATGAATTCTCAGCCCTTTGGGAGAACTATGTAGCAGATCTCTGCATAGATGAATAGATGAATAGTCGAGTAGAAGAATTGATGGAGACAACCCTCGTTTCTGAAAGGGCCATTGACTCTGCTCGTCTCATGAGGGAAGGTCAACAGAGAGAGAGAGAGAGAGAGAGAGAGAGAGAGAGAGAGAGAGAGAGAGACTGCACTCCTCTGGGTATGAAGAAAACGTTTTTTATAGTTCTCCCGGTTTTTTTTTTTTTTTTTCCATTGTCATAAAAATCTGTTCCTGATCTTTACATTGTTTTTGCTGTACACAAACGTACATGCACACACACACACACACACATGCAAAGACAGACACGCACACGCGCTCACACGCAAACCTAGCAAGACTCACCAGAGTCAAGTATACAGGGTCTGCTCACGAGGCCGTACTAAAACCTATCCCCGCCCTTGTGAAACGTCATCAGTTACAAAAGGACCATATCTTTATGAAACTATATTTACGATAACATTTTTATATAACTATTTTTGCGATGGCGTTTTTTATATAAATTTTCTTCTTATTGCATGTTGCCGTATCCGTACCAAGTTTAAAGTACAAAGAATGCTCTTTCAAATTATATATAGCACATTACAATTACGATTACTTTCAAACCCACAAGCGTGCACAGAAAAAATTATCTACGCACACAAACATGTGCAATTACTTCATCCGTCAACCTACATACGTTCAAGTTTCGTAGCGTATTAGGGAATGAGATAGAAAGAAAATGAAAAAATGGATTAGAAAGCTGATAAAATTTACCATATAATGCATAAATAAAATTGATAGGTGTTCTCAGAAATTTCGAGGAATTCTAGGTCAAAGACTGACCAAAATTTCTAAATTTTATGTAAATATTTACCACATTTTTCTTACATAATTTTTCATCTTATTACATTTTGCTATATACCATGTAAAAGTAAAAAGAATGCCCTTTCAATTGGTATATGACACATTACAATTACAATTATTTTCAAACCATAATCGTGCAAAGAAAAAATTATCTACGCACGCAAAAAATTATAAAAAATTAAGCGTTCGTGGGAGATCTGAAAATCTAGCCTGCCCCTTGTGAAACGTCATCAGATACATCCAGTCAGACTGATGAATATCTTTTTGTACTTTTTTCAAAAAATATCATAATCGTTTGGGGCATGCATAACTTATACCTTTATGTATACAGTTTGTGTTATATGTTAAACTTATGTGTTCGGAAGTATATTTATGTGATATGAAGTGCTAATGAGAAATTTACTGGAAATATGTTTACTGTATCATTTTCTTCATCATTTATTCCTTGATTCCTTATAATCGTATATGATATAATTCTTATACTTTTGATATTGTTTTCTTTTTTGTGGTCAAGTCGTGCTAATGCAACTGCCATTTTTTACACTGCCTGTATCCATATTTTCTTTGTATTTATTGCATAACAATAAGTATTCATAATAAGATTTGGAAAATATAATTAATCTATTATTCTAACCTTTAGCATAAAAAAAGTTGCTTTTCAAAGTGAGGTATGAACACAGTGACAGAACTAAATACATTTCTTAAGAATTATTTAAAATCTTGATAATATTACTACCTAAAGAGAGAGAGAGAGAGAGAGAGAGTAGAGAGAGAGAGAGAGAGAGAGAGAGAGAGAGCGAGAGAGAGAAGAGAAAGAGAGAGGAGAGAGAAGAGAGAAGAGAGAGAGAGAGAGAGAGAGATTGTCATGTTATAAAAAAATGGACTTGAAGAGAGTTACAGCAAACCAGTATATAGGTAAGTAAATAAATAAGTAAAGAATAAACATATGAAGAAAGCTGCAGTAACTGTGTGTGTTCAAACTGGTATATTTTGTGCAGTAAAAACAAGGCTTGGTTGACTAAATGAGAGAATGGGTATTAAAAAAATCAAACATGTGACCTCTCTACAGATTTTATCATCAGGATTTTATGAAAAACGCCATGAGATATGGATTAAATGTATAAATAACTAAGGGTTTCTTTACGTAATTCAATGGAGAAGTACGGGAAGTGTTACTCTTGTGACATCACGGTATTAGCTCCGCCCCACTGCCGAGTTGAGCAGACCCTATGTACTTTGACTCTGGACACACTCACCCACACTGACTCGCAGCAAAGTCACGCAACAAATTCGGACGCACATGTCCCCATAAGGAGATAGCATTCGAGTGTTGGTGTCGTATGAGGACGTCACGACGTGAAATTATTTTTCTATAGACTCTTGGACAAGGAATGCAGTTAGACCTCACCCTTTGAATCATATCATCAAGGTTTAACGTTAAGAGAGAGAGAGAGAGAAGAGAGAGAGAGAGAGAGAGGAGAGAGATTGGGGGGGATTGATATCAAACTTCCAACAGCTCATATATCTTTCCATGACAACTCGAAAGTTCCAGAGGCGACATAGATGAAAATCTTTAACTCGCATCTGTTGCTCATTTTTAAAGTTGCTCTGTCCTCAAATATTACGAGCGACAGGAAGAGGAGAGAAAGAGACTCTTTCTCTCTCTCTCAATGATTCTTTCTAACAACATTGCATTGACGGAGGGAAAGAAGTCGAGGACAAAATGGAACTATTTAAGACACAAACGAACATGATGGAGGCAGAATTATTAAGGTGTCTCGTTCATGCCAACATTCCCTCCCACTTGGTCCTTTTATCGTCTCCATTTCGCATCAATTATACTTTTTGTGAAGAGAAAGGTTTCCATTTTCATTTCAATCATGTAATAAAATACTCTCTCTCTCTCTCTCTCTCTCTCTCTCTCTCTCTCTCTCCTCTCTCTCTCTCTCTCTCTCTCTCTCTCTCTCACATAAGTTTCACAAGAAAATAACAAATAAGACACCAAGAACGGGAGTAGAGAGAGATGGTAGATAATATCACGAAATAAAAAAAAATTAAACTTAAAAATGAATTTTGATAAATAAAAACATACTCTATATTTTCTATACAAAAATATCGCCCTCTAACGAGTGTGGGCAAACTACGGCACGCCAATGTTAGTCAGTTTCAAAGAGAAAGGCCATTTCGTCTTTCAAATGTGTTTCACTATTTCTTTAAGTCTTTTATTGTGCCTACTTCGAGTAATTATTATTTTGCTTAATATTCTATGCGGCCCTTTAAAGTTGTGAATCTTTTATAAAAGTGGTCCTTGCACTGAAAAGATTGCCCATCCTTGGCCTAGAAGATTAGAAGCGATATGAAGAAATTTGTAAATGTAAATCTGTAGTCCGTTTATCACCTACATAAAGTTCATACGAATAATAAGTTTATTGTAACCAGAAAAAATCTTCTTTAAGAGAAGAAAAAGGGGGCGGGGCTTATGCGCATGCGCACTGAGGTTGTTCCCGAGTTTTGATTAACGGTAACATTTCACTGGACTCTTATATTGCTTTTACCAATTTGTAGTGTTCCTTTTTATCTTCATTTACTGCACTTGTGCGAGGTCATTCGTATATTTAAATATACAAACATGCACAAATATACTAATGTATGGTCACTCGGGCACCAAACAGGGTGTCTTCAACATCAATGTGTCTATAAATAAACCACAATTCTCTCATTGTTATGCCTATCATTAGTGAGAATAAAGCCCTCTCTCTCTCTCTTTCCTTTGTCTGTTTTTTCCTGAATTCTCGATTTGGTTTTTTTTTTCCAACTGAACAAATCAATAACTCGTTTTCAGCTAATAACAGAAATTAGATTTCTAAACAAAATCTTCCACGTCGCTGTAGAGAACGAGCCGGTTAATACACTGGAAGTGGGAATATCCATTTCTCCAAAAGGCTACATCCATACACGGCCTGACCGGGGAATTATTTAAATGGTTCATAAACCCTCACTTGAGAGAGAGAGAGAGAGAGAGAGAGAGAGAGAGAGAGAGAGAGAGAGAGAGAGAGAGAAGATCAGAGCAACCAGCGTAGGACGCTGGAGTGTCGGATAAGTAAGAGCAGGAAATACAATCATGTTTTGCAGGTGGTTGCAAAGCCGAGATTATTGCTAGGTAGGGGAAACTGCACACGGGAGACTGCTTCCACTTGGAAAGGTCTCTCTCTCTCTCTCTCTCTCTCTCTCTCTCCTAACTGAAACGCAATTTTAACCTTTTTATAACTTGCCTTTCCATAAAATTCTTGAATTAAGAAAAGACATTAACTACAATGAAAAAATATAATGAACTACATTGTATTTCCTTACCATTCAGTACATCTGACATTTTTATAAATCATATCCTCATTGTGTCTTGAATTTCTGAGAAGAGCAACGATGACACAAATTCCCAAAACTGAAGGACTGCTCAGATTTCAACTCAAGAGCTTTCATCTTGAACTGCACATTTTAAGTAAAGGTACACAGATACATACGTACATATTTACATACATCCATGCATACATACTACATACACCTCGGGATTTAGGAAATCCAACGTATCTTTAGTGAGAGAAAGTTATTCTTCAGATGCACTCAATTCCTTCCTCTAGGAATAGCCTTTGGAACAGAGAGTGAGAGAGAGAGAGAGAGAGAGCACCCAATTCATGCTCCATAACTCCGACGTGTTTATTAATAAATCTTAATTAAAATAACTTTATTAGTATATCAAATTTAAAATATTGTTTATTAATAAATCGCGAACAAATTGCCTGGCATTCTTGTACGGCCAAAGCACCGATCTGGATAAAAATTCATTCGCGTCCGGACAATATATAATAATAATAATAATAATCAATAATAATAATAATAATAATAATAATAATAATAATAATAATAATAATAATAATATTAAAGTGAGCAGCTTTGAGGGATAAAGTAAAAAACAAATGTTCATTTTGACCAACTAGTATATCAGCCTCACCAAAGGTGGCCGATTTAAATCTCCATATTTTGTTTAATGGAAACTAACTTTATTTTTACCGCTGATTTAGAGTAAGTGAAAACATTTGATTCTCATTTATATGAGAATCAGTGATTCCTATTTGTATGAAAATAAATGAGAATCATGGATTTTAATTCATATTAGAATCACTCATTCTCATTTATATGAGGTTATATGAGAAATCAGTGCTTCTCATTTACAAGAGAATAAATTAAAATCACCGATTCTCATTCATATGAGCATAAGTGAGAATCAGGGGTTTTGCACACCATAATATTCCCCACCGGCTCATAAAATAAAAGATTCTGAATATTATCTTTTCTCAATATTTGCTGCATCGGGAATTAAATATAAATAACTCCAATTCTATAAGATTATCAACATAAAATTTCGCCAATTTATGCCTTTGGAAATATTTAAATGAGTTTAATGAACATTCATTTTCCCCACCCCCCTTCTCTCTGTCTTTATTAATGCTATTTATGGAAATAGTGGTTTATTTATCAGAAAGGGAAGTCGTATAAATCACTCCATCACATCGAATCATTTATTGTTATTTATCACAAAAGGAGCCGCATTAGTGCATAATGACCTTCGCTTCATTTAGGTAACGATTATTCTCTCTCTCTCTCTCTCTCTCTCTCTCTCTCTCTCTCTCTCTCTCTCGTACAATCATCACTTACTATATTTATTTGGTTTACTAGCAACAGTTGAATAAGATGTTTTCAAAAGTTCCTACTCAGAGGTTGAAGGAGAAGAAAGGCCTGGGAATACAAAATCAACTAAGTATAGCCAAAGAAAAAGGTAAAAATTGCATTGCATTCAGCACTACAAATGTAGTAACTGCCTTTCCCACAGTGTTATTTATGTACAGTCAGAGAGAGAGAGAGAGAGAGAGAGAGAGAGAGAGAGAGAGAGAGAGAGATTTAGTTCAATTACTTCCAGACTTAATGACACCAAAGTCACCTTCTAAGTTTAGTATCCTGGACAGGTTCATATAAAGCAGAGCATTTATA
>NC_087214.1:28840957-28872739 GCF_015104395.2 Macrobrachium nipponense
AAAGCCAAGCACTGGGACCAATGAGGTCATTCAGCGCTGAAAGGGAAACTGAGAATAAAAAGGTTTGAAAGGCGTAACAGGAGGAAAACCTTTTGCAGTTGAAGAAGCACTATGAAACAATTGATGGAAAAGGGTTGAGGAAAGTCACGTGGAAGAAAGAGAATATGAATGGAGGTACAGTAAATGGAATGAAAACGTTTGCAGATAGGGGCCGAAAGGACTTTGCTAAGAACCTTAAGTAATGCCTACAGTGCACCTCATTAGGTGCATTAACGGCACTACCCCACTACTAAGGACACTATTTAATGGTCCTCCCCTCACATAACATGATCCCTAGACGCTGTCTTCAGGGACAGTTGCTAATAATTTCGTCCTCTCGTGGATTCGAACCAGCGCACAGAGGAGAAATCAGGACTTCAGTGACGTTTTACAATAGAGCGATTTATTTATTAAAAGACATTTCTAGGTTAATGCATGTAGATGAATCACGGTGATGTGATAAAAATTCAGTATTATATATATAAATATACATGTAACGCATACTCTTCTTTCTCACAAAACACCATTGATCGCGTCACATCAGATAAAAGAAAGAGAGAGAGAAAAAAAGCAAAGGCCTTCCTCCTCCTGCCTTCAGCTACGAAACCTATTACATTTTCCATTATAAGTCTTTGTCGTTTTTTCCCTTCACACTTAGACCTTTGGCAGGAAGAAAATAGATGTTTATGATCAACGTGTTTCGGAGACTCGCCTCAAATTTATCATTTGTAAAATCGAAAAAATTCAGGAAAAATTGAAAAACAATGAGGATACAAACAGATCATAAAAAATCGACATATATTGTCACAGCCAATAAAGTGACTTCAGACTCATCGTCTGTATATAAGTATAAGAGCGAAAATATTGGGAAAATGACTGAAAATCAGTGAAATAAAAAAGGATAATACAAATATTCGTTATATTTTCTAACATCCACCAAAGTGAAGTGTCTGAATTATCATGTGTGTTCATAAAGTCGAATCCTTTTCAGAAAAACTGAAAAGCAATGAAAATAAAATCAGATCATAAAATGAGTCATTTATCTTTCTCACAGAAGTGTGAGAATGTTTCGTATTGATTAAAAAGAAACTTATAAATACAAAGGACAAACTCCTTCAATGAACAGACACTGAAATTCTCTCTCATTCAAGCAGCGTCTTGTAAAATAGCCTAAGTTTGTCTTTGAAGGGGGAAAAATAGGATAAAATTATAACTGAATGTGGAAACACAACCCAGTTACTGTTATATAGAATGGCATTTTCGAAAAATTATACAACAATTTTAAAGGAACCACTGATAAATCTCTCCCATTCAAGTAACATCTTGTAAATAGCCTCCATCTGTCTTTCAGGACAAAATAAAAATAATAAAAATTAAATTATTCTGAGGAGGGAAATATGACCCACTTACTATTATACTGGCAGTTTCAAGAAATTAAAACACTCAGTTTTCAAGAGTCCTAAACCATGGATAATGAGGCAATCTTTCTTCTTGAGAACAATATAAAAAAAAAAAAAACTATAACTAAACCCGGAAAACAAAATCTCAAAAAATTTAATACCAATTTTAAATTAACCAAAACCATAAGCATGTAGGACATTTTACCTATTTCAAAATATTCAAAATGGCCAGGGAAACATTTCTTGGCGTTGTTTTATATATATATATATATATATATATATATATATATATATATATATATATATATATATATATATATATATATATATATATATATATATATATATATATATATATATATATATACATATAATGACAAGGAGTGAAAGGTTGGAAGATGATCAATGCGTCTTATTATTTGGGTCCTATAAGATTAGAAAAATGAGAAAGATTTGCGAAACGAAATTTAGAACTGGGAATCATGAAAACTACTACTCTCTCTCCCTACAAACCCCCCCACCCTTCTCTCTCTCTCTCTCTCTCTCACACACACAAAAGAATGACAATAACAACTCATCCCTCCCTCTTCCCTCCCCCTTTCAATCCTCAACCACCATTATTTCCCCCACTTCGGCGCATCTAAAAAAATGGAACAAAAGAGCATTGCTCATCGCTGATACCAACGATTACAGAGACAAATGTAAATATTCCTCCGGAATTCATCATGCCTCAAACGGCCATTGTTCCTGAATCAGTCAGTCCTCTTGACCTCGAATGTAGGAACCGAAAATAAGAGAAAAATGATATACAAAAGAAGATTTTAAGAATATAACATAATAATAGAACATAAGAAAAAAAATAATTTATTAAAACTAGAAAAATAAATAACCGAGATAAATGAAAAAGGAGAAAAATAAACTGAGAAAAATGGGAAAAATAAGCGGGAAAAAATATGAGACATTTTAATATAAGAAATAAAAAACAAGAGGAAAATGAAAACCTCAAGAGAAAGAAAAAATAAGCGAAAAATGAAAACTAAAGAGAAAATGATGGATAAAAGTAAAAACGAGGAAAAAGTAACGTGGGTTCTTATCTCATTTTCTTCTCCAGTGCATATCTAGCCTTTGTGGTTCAGAGTAGGTTCAGACGCTTGGAAAAGTCCCTATCTAGGACTCTACTCCGTGACTTTTAAACAGATTCACCTTAATAGAAAGACAGAGGTGCTACAAAATCAGCCCCTTTATGAGAGTGAAATTCATAAGTATTATATTAGAGATTTAGATCTTTAGAGATATTAATGTAGTTATTATATCAGGTTGAAATTCTTGATATTATATCTTGCTGAAGAAATCAGACGTAGCCATGCTTAAAATAATCTAAATATAAATAGAAATACGGATAATATATATATATATACATATATATATATATATATATATATATATATATATATATATATATATATATATATATATATATATACAGAATACGTAAATAAATATAAATAAATATAAAATAAATAAATAAATAAACAGGGAGTCACAAATCCAAAGCAGCGTAAATTCCAAGAATTCCTGTCTGTGAACCAAGACGGAAACCTCATTTGGAATGACTGAGAAACTGCTCTGAAAATATCCGCCCCCACCCCCCGCACCTTTTCAAAACTCATAATATCTCCTGAAGGAGGTCGCAACCACAAGCCTTCCCAACCCAAGCACCACCTCCGTTAATAATAATATCCCGAGGGCCTGGAGACATATATATATGCCCTTTTGTCCCATATTACCTCGGGG
Organism: Macrobrachium nipponense; assembly: GCF_015104395.2. Classification (NCBI taxonomy): domain Eukaryota; kingdom Metazoa; phylum Arthropoda; class Malacostraca; order Decapoda; family Palaemonidae; genus Macrobrachium; species Macrobrachium nipponense. Next base: position 28,844,191 of record NC_087214.1, read on the forward strand.
GGACACATCCTTTACAATACCGCCAAGGGTCCTCCTATTCCAGGGCGGAATTATACCTACGAGAGATGCCGAGATGATCCTTATTCAAAAGGAAGCGTCGGCTCTAGGGATTGAGGAAGGATGCTGAAGAAGGGTCCTGCCACAGGAATGGAAGGAAGAGGATTGATATCGAGGGTCGGCTTTGATTATCCTTCAAGATCAGAGAGCAACTTCTTCTCTATCCTTCCACCAGTTTTTTTTTTTTTTATTCGGTCAATTGTATCCGGTTGCCTTTCCCATCGGCGTCTACAATGAGACAGTTACGGCAATACAACAACAACAACAATAATAATAATAATAATAATAATAATAATAATAATAATAATATAATAATAATAATAATAATAAAGTTATCTTTTATATATTTGTATATTCTCATACACAAACATCCACATATACAAATCTATGCGTACATAAAATTGAGCAATTCATACGGCAGTCTTCAGCCATTAATTGCAACATTAATCTTTCCTTTACTCTATTTTGTTATCACTCCAACCTCTCAACGACAGAAGATATATGAAAGTGTAGGGTTGGGGAAGTGGCTGATGATTGAGGGAGGAAGGGAGAGTGAGGGGGTTGAGAGAAGACTGGGAGGGGCGGGGGGTTGATTCAGCGAAGGCGATAACCGTAATGGCAACATCCATCCTCCATCAACTCTGATGTCTCCTTTTTCAATCGTTTTGGGGCAGAGTCGAAGTTGATGAGGACTGGCGATATAAAAATGACACACGTCCCATATCATGACCACCTCTCTCTCTCTCTCTCTCTCTCTCTCTCTCTCTCTCTCTCTCTCTCTCTCTCTCTCTCTCAAACTGCTTGATACTTTCATATGTTGCTTCTTGAACTGGTTCTTCAAAAAATAAAAATATTATTGTAATCTTATCTCAATGTTCACAAGTCTGTCTGTTTGTCTGTCTGTCTGTCTGTCTCCCAAAACTACTCTCTTCATTTCCTTGTTACCTGTACACGAGGTATTTCTAAGGGCTATTTGCTTGCTAGAGACTCTCTCTCTCTCTCTCGCTCACTCTCTCTCTCTCTCTCTCTCTCTCTCTCTCTCTCTCTGACGGATAAACACATCAAAGGAATTTAAATTTGAACACCAGCGAAAACGAATAAGCGGAATAACTGTCTTTACTGATAAATAAACAACCCCGAAGAGAAACACTGACATTCTTGCCAACAACTTCCAAAGTGAAAGAATTACAAAGAAGATAAACAGACCTAAAGAGAGGTATAAGTACCTGATACGTCTTACAAAATGAAATGTATTCCAAAAGGAAGCATCGAATAACCTCTCGAGACAACTGATTAAAGAAGAAATGGAGATATATTCCAACCACCGGCCAAGGAAAAACAACAATTCAGCACAACGGCTGCTGTTATACGATCACAAGTAACACGTGAAGATTGTATATCAAGAGCCAGCAGGAAAAAATGAAAGCAGCAGTGCCTAGCGCTTTCGTGTATTCTTGATACACCTAATCAGGGTACAATATAAAAAAAAGAATGAAAAACAGCTTCGAAATATCAAAGGTAAACATAAAAAAAGGCAAAATACAGAACAATCAAACAGCCTAGTCAAGAAGCAAATGGTCCACAGTCCAGAATTACAACAACGCCTGCGCAAAGAATAGAAAACAAGCAAAGAAACAAAAAAAAGAAAAACGAGTTAAGTCTCAATCCCATTTGTATCTCATAATATGAAACTCGATATGCTCTGCTTACTACGCACAAAATTTATACGTATCCCCAGAGAGAGAGAGCGAGAGAAGAGAGAGAGAGAGAGTCCCATATGAAAAGGCCAAGATAACAAGATTAAAGGGCCAGGTGGGAGATGGAAAATCAAATTACGGAGGGTGAAACCCTAGAGAGAGAGAGAGAGAGAAGAGAGAGAGAGAGAGAGAGAGAGAATTCAAAGTTACAGCCAAACGACTGAAGAAGATGGTTTCAGAATTACGCTAAGAAAAACTTCACAACATTTTTGACAAGTGTTAGTCACATGAAACTTTTAAATGCAATACTTGAAGAAGTAACTTATATATAGTAAATGAAAGGTAGAATTTATATGTAGTAAAATCCTCGTATAGAACTTTATGGGTTTACAAGTTCCACAAGGGGAATTGAGAATGTAGAATTTACAATGTAGATACAATTGAATGGAGATGAAGTTCCCAAAGAGAAGTTTATTTATAATGCAGATACTCGTATGGGGCTATAATTTATATAGAGGGGTTTACATATAGAATTTATAATGTAGATACCTGATGGGCCTAAAACTTCCGAGAAGTCACGAACAATGTAGAATTACAAAGTAGATACTTGAATGGGTTTCAATTTTCCCAAAAAGGAATTGACAATGTAGAATTTTCAGTGAGGAATTCACAAGAAAACTCCAGCGAGTCAGCTACACCCAACTGACCCATCAACCCCTATCGCAACCTGAGGAAAACTAACTTACCAATTAACTCGACTGAGTCAGAGATGTTGATAAACCAATTCTCCTCCAATTCTTCCGGAATTTATTTCCCCTTTCAAAAAATTCTCGCAGTCAGTATTTCTTCGGGAGTTGGTGAAGCGATCTCTCAGGTTTCAGGAAAAAGTCAAGTCAAAATAGAACACTTCCCTTCGTCCTGATCGTTCATCTCACAAGGACAGTTCTGGGTTCTTAAAATATAAAGAAAGAAAGGAAGAGAAAATGAAGTTACGAAAACAGAAACAGTCACTGAATCAACAGAATTAAGGTCTATTTCCTGTGTCTGCTGGATTGTAATCAACAGAAAGAAAGAGAAATTGAGTTATGAAAAAAATGAAATAGTAAACATGCGTCGAAGTTTCTTCGAGGCAATCGAGTTTTTCAATACAGCGTATAATGACGTATAAGCCGCGGCCCATGAAACATTCGGACACGACCCGGTGGTGGCCTGTATCATAGTGGTTCCAGAAGTACGATCATGGCTAACTGTAACCTACTAAGGCTAGAGGGCTGCAATTTGATGTGTTTGATGACTGGAGGGTGAATGATCAACATTGCAACTTGAAGCCCTCTAGCCTCAGTAGTTTTCAAGATCTGATGGCAGACAGAAAAAGTGCGGACGGACAGACACTTGGCATCTCAATAGTTCTCTTTTACAAAATAATAAAGTAAAAACAAAAAACGGTCATTGAACGAATGGAAAAATGGGAGGGTATTAAATAAGGTGTATTAACCTGTTTCAGATACTTGTTTGTTTGTTTGTATGGTGATTTTACGTTACCATGGAGGAACCGTGGTTACTCAGCAACGGGCACCAACGGCTTTACGTGACTTCCGACCACGGCGAGAGTGAGCTTCTGTCACCAGAAATACACATCTCTAACCCCCTTATATGGAATGCCCGAGAATCGAACTCGCGGCCACCGAGGTGGCAGGCCAACACCATACTAACCACGCCATTGAGGCGCTCTTTCTAAATACTTTTGTTGTCTCGTCTGTCTGTGCATATGTGTATTGTATTACTGACATCTGTGTATAAGACTTGTTTATTTAATTTAAACAGACAAAACTGCTATTAAAAAACAAATTGCAATATACAAGAAAAAGTGTTTATGGTTTCAGCGAGTTCCGATAGGTAATTCCGTGAAGTGTTCTTCAAGTAGGCTCTGCATTTCGCTGCTTCTGAACAAAATGGAAAACTAACTGTTTTGTGTCTTTCCATGGAAAACATTTTGTCTCTCCCTGGACATTTTACTCGGATTCAATAATGCCCAAGTCCTGGAAATGACGATAATAAGAGAGATAGAATAATGTAAATGGTAATACTAATAATAACAATAAAATAATAGAATGTACAAATAATGGGGCTACAGATGTAATTCATAAGCAACAATATAAAGTAAAAGTAAACCTTTACATTGGTTACAAAAAGGTTTTTTCCCCATAAAACGTTTCATATTTATTCAAATATTAAACAGCCTCCCCACCCCCCCATCTCTCTCTCTCTCTCTCTCTCTCTCTCTCTCTCTCTCTCTCACCAACAAACAAACTGGACCCCAGCTAACTTCTCTTTCAAGGTAGCACTGGACCCCCAGCTAACTTCTCTTTCAAGGTACGAGTTCCGCTGAAGTGTAGCGAAGGCTGAAGACATTTGCTTAAGTAACTTTTAAAAGAAGAGGAGGGGATGACTTACCTGGACAGAAGAATGGCCGAAATGTACGTAAGGTGTCTACCTGAGGAGCCCCAGAGGTGTAAGAGGGAATCCTTAGGACAGGAAAGTTTTTCTGAATTTCTGTCTTTGCAGAGTGTAGTCGTTACAGTTTTGTTTGTTCATGAAGCTTTTTTAGTTAATGAAGGAATTAGTTGATATATACGTATCAATATTTGTTAAATAATAGCATCTTTTCTCACAAGCCTGGTAGTATGTTGTTAATAACACTTACCATTATTATTATTATTATTATTATTATTTTTATTTATTTTTTTTTTTTTGCTCTATCACAGTCCTCCAATTCGACTGGGTGGTATTTATAGTGTGGGGTTCCGGGTTGCATCCTGCCTCCTTAGGAGTCCATCACTTTTCTTACTATGTGTGCCGTTTCTAGGATCACACTCTTCTGCATGAGTCCTGGAGCTACTTCCAGCCTATAGTTTTTTTCTAGATTTCCTTTTCAGGGATCTTGGGATCGTGCCTATCCCTGATGGGGTAGGGTCCAGCTATGGGTTAAATAGCAAAACTCAGCAATGATGGAAAGAAATGAAGGAATAAACGACAACGACGTAAATGGAACCTCTGGCAACAGAGGAGCTTCGTCGGCAACCAGGTATTCAACCCAATTGAAGGGGAAGACGGTCAGGTACTTGGAGGTCGTCATCCAGCAACTGATTCTACCACAACTACAGTAATATAAATATTTATTATTATTATTATTATTATTATTATTATTATTATTATTATTATTATTATTATTATAATAATTCCAATAATTCTCAAACTGATACAAATTATTTGCCACTTACTGTGCAATTATCAAGTCACTTTCTGCAATGAAGATAAACAATAGTAGATATTGGTAAATAACCAGCATTCAACTTCAAAAGTATGCTCTTAAAAATTGAAAACTACATTGTTAAGGGTCTTTGTGTGCTGGTTCCATATGGATAAGGTTCATAACCTGAAAAACAACAACACTAACAACAATAATAAGAAGAAACACCAGTTACCTTGCAGTAATAAGTGGTACGAGCACCAATCCGAAGGGTAACGCAAAACGATTAGGCAAAAATCCTCTGGGACTATGGTATCAGAACAGATAAGGTGATACGTGCAAATAGACCAGACGTGACGTTGATTGACAAAGTCAAGAAGGAAGTATCACTCATTGATGTCGCAATACCTTGGGACACCAGAGTTGGAGAGAAAGAGGGAGAAAATCGATAAGTATCAAGGAATTTGGAAAAACTAGACGGTGAAGTAGTTCCAGGGCTCATGCAGAGGAGTGTGCTCCTAGAAACAGCGAACATAGTAAGGCAAGTGATGGACTCCTAAGGAGACAGGATGCAACCTGGAACCCCCCATATAAAACCACCAGGCGAATTGGATGGACTGTGAAAAACAAAAAATAATAATAATCATAGCACTACGGCGGTACCCATCTAAACTAATTTTACATTCTTTCCATTAATACTATTATTATTATCATTATCATTAAAAGTGTAAGAATAATTCAGAGTAAGATCAAAAGCTAATAACTTGCAAAGCAAGCTTCCAATAATAATAAAATAAGCAAACAGAAAACGGTGTAAAATAAACAAGCACTCCATTTTTATATTTGAGGGGAGACTGTAACAAATGGAGGCGTGACCCCAGAAGGACCTCTAGAGAAAGATTTGTCAACACTGAATGTCCTCGACGTAACTGGCCATCGATTCTGCCCCTCGGCACAAACATCCTGTTTCTGATCACACAACAGGGAAAGTAATGGCCGCCCCAAAGTGCCTTTGAACCCCTTCATTTTTTTTTTTTTATTTCCTTCGCAAATTCGACAGTGAAGGACGCTGGGATAAATTAGGTCTTGGTTCTGTAAAATGGGGAAATTAATATCGATTTTAATAGCTGTCACTGAGAAGGAATGTTTGACTACCTTTGCAAATGTTAAAATTTTGATAATTTGCTTTCAAATTTAATTAAGATTTGCATTCAATTAAAGCGTTTTAGAAGGAAGGAAGAAATATCAAATCTAAGCCAAAGGCAAAGCGCTGGACCTACTAGGTTCAGTAAAAGGAATGAAAGTAGTTGCAGCTGAGGGCCGAAGGGACGCTGCAAAGAACCTTAAGCAATGCCTAAATTGCGCCGAATGAGGTGCACTGACGGTACTACCCTCCTACGAGGAACAATGGTGAGAGATGGTCAAGAAAAGTATAATGGAAGAAAGAGAATATGAAGAGAGGTATAGTAAGAGGAATGAAAGGTATTGCAGCTAGGGGCCGAAGGGTGACTGCAAATAACCCTTAAGTATTGGCCTACGGTTCACCGCGTCAGCTGTACTGGTGGCACTACCCTCCTAAGGGATGACTTGTTTCAGATCATAACTGAAAATACTTAAACCTGTTTATCCAAACTCGGTATCAGCTCATGGCCATACAATCTAAAAAAAGGGAGTGGAAAGCAAGTAGGTCTGCCCCAAACTTTCCTCTCCTCCCGCAGTCACTTTCTCTTCCATTCTGGCATCTGACATCAGTCTTCGTTCTGTGCAGCTTAATCCCTCACACCGCTGGGCTGTGGAACGTCTCCCTGAGGATGTCGTGGAATTAGAACCTTGAAAGATCAAGCGAAGATGCAATGCACTGTTGCCGGTATTTTTTTTATATTTAATGATGATTTTATTAACTTTCTTTTCATGTACTCATTTATTGGTTTGTTAATTTATATCTATTTCCCATAACTACTTTTTTTTTCTGTATTTGTTGCCTTCTGTTTCTTCTTGCAATGAGCACCATAATATTTCTTTGGAAGCTTCAATTTTTAGTCAATGACCCTTCGGTGGGGTTGTTCCATACGACTAGGGTCTATCTTCTGAATATATAATATAATAATAATAAGTAACTTCGAAAATACTAGACGTCGAAGTAGCTCCAGGACTCATGCAGAAGAGTGTGCTCCTTGAAACAGTGCACAGAGTGAGAAAACTGATGGACTCCTAAGGAGGCAGGATGCAACCCGGAACCCCACACTATAAAAACCATGAGTCCTGGAGCTACTTCGACATCTAATTTTTCCCAGGTTCCTTAATATTATTATTAATATTATTATCATTATAATATATTCAGAAGATGGACCTATTCATATGGAAGCACCACCAGGGGCTATTGACTAGAAATTGAAGCTTCCAAAGAATGTTATATCGCCCATCTGAAAGAAGCAACAGAAGGAAATAATACAGAAAAAAGATTAGTATTGGGAAACAGAAATAAAGTAACAAATTAATAAACGAAGACATAAAAAATTCAATAAACCATCATTAAACGTACACAACAAAGAATTTTCTTACGGTAGCAATACCATTGCATCTATCTATTCTATCTATTAATATAATATAATATAATATATATAATAAATAATATAATATATAATAATATAATATAATATATATATATATATATATATATATATATATATATATATAATACATATAATACATATATATATAGATATATATATATATATATAATATATATATATATATATAATATATATATATAATATATATATAAATAAATAACTGGCAATCTGAAACGATCAAAAGATATTTTGAAATTTACCTAGATAACTGGATTAAGGAGTTTGTGATATTTTAACTGGACGCAATGAATTTGACTAAAACGCCAAAAGACCGTTGTTTATTCTTTTTTCATAAACATAATAATGTCTCCTCTCAGATCGAAAGAGTGGAAGATATAAACAAGAATATACGAATGAAAAAACAATCTCTCTCCAGTTTCTGCTCAAGTAGTAAGTGGTCTTGACGAGAGAGAGAGAGAGAGAGAGAGAGAGAGAGAGAGAGAGCTTACCACCTCTTACGAGACCATCACGTTAAACCACCCACCAAAAAAAAGACCTCACACACAAAAAATTCACGAGCAAAGACACCACCCCAGAAAAAAGAAGGAAATAGAAGCATTAAAAACCATCTCTCTCGACAAATGCACATTCCCTCCATCCTAGGATCCCCACTGAATGTAACCTAGGTCGTCAGGGACCTCATCAATATTTAAACACGGAAGAATTTTCTTCGGGGAGAGATAAGACAAAATACCTTGTCAAAGACTTTCCCAGAGAGAGAGAGACGAGAGAGAGAGAGAGAGAGAGAGAGAGAGAGAGACATTTACAAGTCGTTGAAGTCATTATTTGTTGCTCGGGGAAAATTCTCTGATTTCGGTGATTAAATGAGTTTTTGTTTTTTATGGTATATGTTGAAGATTTAATGCTTATAGAATAACAATAATATAAAAAATTATATAGGTTTTAATGAAATTGTTTGCTTGCGTCAGCTGCATTCAGTTTATATAGTTTTTTCTCTATTTTTATAACAACTGACTTTTCTTGGTCACTGAGTTTTTGCGCTAGTAACTCTCAACTCCAAATACTTGTCATTTCTGGAGAAGGAAACATCGCGAATCGGCATATAATATGTTTCCTACCGTATGCAATGGGCATCCAGTAACTGAAATCTGGGTTTCACAGTCGTAGAGTTGTTCAGGTCTGTCAAGTGCAACTCTGCTACATGACAGCAGTATGAAAGGCCAAGGTTTCTCTCAGTCTTGCTTAGCCAAAGAAATTTCTCGCCGTTCAACCAACGGCCTCATCCAACCAGCAGGCAGCAACACCACAGACATGAGGAGGAACTCGACTGACATGACCCCCAGATTTCACTTACCAGACGCTCTCTCTCTCTCTCTCTCTCTCTCTCTCTCTCTCTCTCTCTCTCTCTCTAATATATATAACTGAACGTGTCCGTACGTCGTATACATTGTTACCATGAACAATAATTAAAACTCATCTACCACCCTCCAACTACGCAATAACCTACCACCAGTACACAACCCCCTTCCCCCTCCCTCCCTCCCTCCCTCCCCACCATATTTCCAACACCCACCTCATCTCCTGAACAACGGAAAAAAAAGAGAAAATTTCGTTAGGAGGACAGCTGCTTGAAATCCGATTTACGAATGATACGTGAAATGTATTATTTGCTAATGGGATATCTATATATATATATATATATATATATATATATATATATATATAATATATATATATATATATTATATGAATATATAATATATAATATATATATATATACACACACACATCTATATGAGCGCGCGTGTTTGTTTACAAGAACTGATATGGATAAAAATCAGCAATACAGTACGAAATAAAAATATAACTGAAATGATAATTTACTAAGAAAAAAATAAATAAATAATAAATATAAAAATAACAAACAAAATTTGAATGATAACGGAAATAAAAAAACAAAGGCAAGAAGTTGAGATTTATTCCATATTTCGTTATGAAACCCAAATGATGAATAATAAAAGAAACCGAATATTTATGTCTATGCTCGATGCAAAAGAATGAGGTCCTCTTTAACCTGTGCAACACTTTCTTATGTTGGATTGGATTGGATCAGATCTCTCTCTCTCTCTCTCTCTCTCTCCTCTCTCTCTCTCTCTCTCTCGTCTCTCTCTCTCTCTCTCTTTCGAGATAATAATATTGCTCTTCTCAGGATTCGTCCTAATTTTCACAAACGCTTCGTCTTTAGAAACAGAGACACAAAAATACGTCCTCGTGTGGCTCAAAACAACTACCGTTTCTGAAGATGCAGGCTGCACCACCAGTCCCAAATAAGGAGGTTTCCTGTTTTGATGTTAAGAATACTAACATAATTACTAACTCCAGTACACAGAATTTACAAACTCTTATAGAGTAACATTCAAGTATACTTGCACACTCATTCATAAAGCACAATTTGAAAAACACACCCGCCCGTATTTCAGCAGTATTCTCGCTTGCGCATCACCTTACGTATGGTACAAGAAATCAGATATTGCAGGTTGTCATCTGAGACTGCGTCCACATCACAGTCAAACATGTCTTAAACATAAGTAAGTAACTTATCACACACGTCAGAAATAAGTTGAATACAAATCGTCTACTTATCAGTAGTCGCAAAAAGTGCATTTGTCAATGATTGGTCGTCCATTTACAGATGTTTATTACACCTGTTTGAGAATGTATGCAATAAGTTGCTGACCTGTTTTGCAATATGTATATAAGTTGTTGAATTTTTAGTGATATGTATGTTGATAAGTTGCTGACGTGTTTGTGATGTATGTGATCTAGTTGCCGACCTGTTTATGACATGCTTTACTGTAGAGTGGACTCATCCTAACTTCCATCGTCTTGAAAGTTTCAACTGTGATAAACAGAGGCTACTAAATGTATCAAGTCGCCCTCCTGTTCAAGTAGTGATAGTAAGCTACTGTGTGTTAGCCTCGCATTAGGAACCATCCCCGTAAGTCAGTTTTTAACTTTTACCTCGAAATGTACATCAAAGCAAAACAAACTTTCAGACAACTGGCAAACCTTCAAACATAATCTACTACTGATTTTTTCAAAAAACTGTCAATGTAAAGAAGAATGACATTTTCCTCACCCTAAGCCGATACGTTCTACTACTCGTAACTCACCTGAAATAAAAAGAAAATATAATCTTAGTTATACCATCTCAAGCAATACTTAAACACTTCACCACATGAGAAATTGTATTTATTAATCTTGAAAAAAATACCTTTACTTTCATGCTCGTCACATGCTGGAATAAATGATATATTTCAAAAACTACTTCGGATAATGTCTCAAAGAATGAAGCGCATATTCCAGTTCTTGTCCGGAATACAAGTATAAAAAAAGAAAAAAAAAAACTACATTTAAAATATCAAATCTGCCAGACAAGAAGAAGAGGTAAAGACATTGATATTATTAAAAATAGTTGAAGGTTCATGCAAAGTGTCTACTCAGCCCTTAAAATATGTCATTACTAAACTTTATTGTAATAAAGTATTTTTCCCCACTAAGATTTTAAGGACTACTTTTTTAAACTAGATAAATGTACTTCCATATAAATACAAAAACTTTATATATATATATATATATATATATATATATATATATATATATATATATATATATATATATATATACACACATATTTCTCTCACACTAATAAATCCTCGTAACACAGCTACAAGTTGAGAGAGAGAGAGAGGGAGTAAACCATCTGAATCATGTAATAATGAAAAAAAAAAACAAAAAAAAAAAAAATCGTATCTCATCCAGCTTTCATCAAGCACAAGACATTTCTATTGGTCGATTCTTTGGAGGATCTGCCCGATGGGGATAGAAGAAGGAGAGAGCTGTGTGCTTCTTGTTTGGTTACTCTGCTTGTTTTTCCGCTTTTGGGGTTCAAGGAATCTGGACTTCGTTTGGGATTTAAATAAAGACAGTTGCAGTCTGCGTCTTTCACTGATGAGAAGAAAAAAAATGTAAGAAAAAAAAACAGTTGCAATGGATAACCATAAATAGAAATATGGTTCTTCCTAACAACAGAAGATTCTAAAATAAGAAGTCATCGTACACAACACTCAATAAGTAATGAACGAATAAGAAATCTCTTTGCCAGGACAGTTGTGGACACGACAGTTTTCAGCAATACCTTAAATTTTGGTAATTTAATGCAGGGCAAATAATAATATATAGAATTTGTGACGGAAAACCTTTTCCTTTTTTTCATTAGTTTGAATAAGGAATATCTAATTTAACATAATTACATTTATTTACAATCATGCAGATTTCCAACATAAAACTAATATATTGTTCAATTTTGGTAATGTTTTTTTTTCAGACATTCTTCTCGTGTGAGTGGTTATTACAAAACAAAAATACCCAATTTATACTAAAGTCGTATTTATTACAGCAAGTAACATAACTCTTAGCTGGCTGAGAGCAATCTCCTGCCTGGTGACGACGTCATCAGTTCTGAAGGTGCAGGTTCGCGTTTGGCCGGATCAGCATTGTCCTTTTAACCTCAATAAACCGCTTGCAAAGCAGGTTGGCTGGAGAGAGGAATGCTTAGCCCGAACTTCTCATGGGCAAGGCAGACGTTAGGTACAAGTGTCTATCCGTATGTCCCATGCAACTTTAGTTAAGGAATTGCAATCGTTTTTAAAATTAATGAAACAAAATAAGCAAACAGAATTTCTATAACTTCAAAATGAACTAATTTTTTCTGAACCTCATAGACATTAGAGTCAATAATTCAGCCTATGACATTGGTAAACGGACATTTAGAAAGTATCAAGTCATGGATATGAAATATTTACTTACAACATTAGTCTATTACAATTCAAGTAAATCACATTCATGGGAAAATGTCACATTTTCTTGAAAAACCCAAAGTTTATATAGAAATTAGTTACATAGTGGGTTCTTTCATTGCATCTCCTGCCTAATAAAGTTTTTAAAATTAACCTCAGAGGATGCGTGCAAGAAATTTGAATATGAAACTTTTGTTAGGGGCACATAGGATCGGATTTTATCACAACTTAATTTCAGTAAGCATAGAGAAATACCAGAATCATGATTAATATTCTCTTTGACTCTTATGTTGCCTGGCAATCTTACAAACAGCTCCGTTTCACACTTCTTTGTCTAGTAACTTACTACCAGTAATATCGAATTTTCTTTGGGATTCGTATTGATATCTGTTTATTTATAATTATGGATATTTTTTACAGTCATCATAGACCTGGATAGGTTCACTCATTGTTAATGCCATGGATAAAAAAAGTTTGTACAGCTGACTCTTTTGAATTCCATAAAATATCAGCGAATTCATGTGGGTTAAGTCTGGTTCTTAATGGCTTTCTCCCTCCTGTATTTGATGTTGTCTGAATTTACTTTGCCCTTGTGACAAGTATAATTTCACTTGCAGGCTGATCAATGGAACCTGGTTACAGTATCCTGCAGTATGAGAGTTTTCACATCGCAACTTCAAAAAAATCGTTCGTCGCTGCGGACGACTGCAGTCAAGTAACAACCACCGCCTACAATGTAAAAGGAATAAGCACCATCATAAGTGAAACAAGCTTATTTCATGGCCTTCTTCAAACCGACACCCGTATCCCGTCGTTAATCTCGTTTTAATGCGGAATGCTCTGGCGGCTGTCAGAAATCGACTACAAAAGGGACTTACTTCCGACATTACCGACCAGGAAGGATATTCAACTCTACGTTGCTGGCGAAGGACTCGTGCTGGGATGATTTTATTCATTGCGAACGTATTCGTGTGGCCTCGGATGCGAGAACAAGTATGAGGCCGAAATAGAACGTTGGACCCCGCCAGGCAATTTTCCCCTTGTTTTAACCATTTGGAATTGGCCATTTCATTTGGCTATAGGTGGTTGTCTGGAACTGTGTAATGGACAAAAAGTTGTTCGAACGCTAGTTAAATGTGTAGTAGTATAACCTCGGTCATGTATCCTATATATAAAGTATCATGTATCCTATATATAAATGATCATAAATAACAGAGTCGAAATATATCTTTGCGTGTACGCACTAGGAATCTATATATAAATGATCATAAATAACAGAATCGAAATATATCTTTGCGTGTACGCACTAGGAATCTATTTAAAGTGCACATATATTAATCATAATTATATGAATCCATATAGATATGTATAAATAAAACATATGTATAAATAATCAGGTAGCCTATAATCAATCTGTTACATTTTAATCTTACCAATAACTGCAGTTATATATGAGTTAGTATATGGATTATAATGAACCAGATATATGACAGTTAGCATAAAAATCAACAATCAATCAGCATAAACATTAATAATTTTTATCAATTCATATATGAATTTTTATCAGTTAAAATATGATTTTTATCATGTTAATCTTTATCCTATGCAATTATCAGAGTACATTAGTATTTTCTGTAGCATATGTATCTTAATGAGATGAAGTGAAAAACTGTATCAGTATATATCACGTGATCACTATTATTTACGAATATCATCATATGCATATTATGTTTTATATCTTATTACTTGAATCTGTATTGTGTACACCATGAATTTTTTTTACTTATAAGTATTTTTTATATATCTATATATATTCACATAGTGTCTGTATCACACTCCTATAAGTCAAATGCAAGTCAAGCTTGAGTAATATTCAGTGGTTGGTTTTTGATAGCTGACCGACCTTTTATGTAATGATTACATAATAAAAAAAAAAAATATGGGAATGTTATTCCATATATATAAAACTAAAACTAAAGAGGTCACCAGATTGCTTGCAGGAATGTGATCAGACCAGAGACGCTAAGATGACGTTTACAATAAAGTAGGCTAAGGTGACGTGCCGTCACCTGTAGTCATTCATTTTGTTTTGAAAACTTAGTCCAAGCTTCCTGCTTGAGACAACTACCGCGACCTATAATTCAAACGGCGTACGTGATCTGCATGTGTCCTCATCTGTAAGTATGTTCATATGTTCGAGCTACTATCTGCTTCCTTTATGACTTGTAACCGAGATGGTAATGGGAACAAAATAGAATTAGCCATCATCATTGGCTGAAGACGATCAAGCCATCGTCATTGGCAGACTGTACAATGCATATCTGATCATCATCATGTAATCTCAGAGAATAGAACTATCTTTTTATACTTCGTGTTTTCTACTAGAAACCTCACATCAGAAAGAAGATATCATCATGAGTTTAACACATCGTCGTCATAACGAAAGAAAAAGATACTTACTTCGTAAGTTATCATGAAACCCCAAGACACCCCAATGAGTATGGAAGTGCAATACCAACCGACTTAGCGTAAGATTATCGCAAGTCTAACATAACCTCATAAGGCGCCTTATTATACAATGGCAACAGCCCTCCCATATATATATATATATGGGGATATATAATATATATATATATATATATATATATATATAATATATATATATTATATAATATTATATATATATATATATATGTGTTTTGTACGTATAAAAACATACTATAACAAACCACCTGCACTTCCCTACACGTACAAACACACACACAAACAACAGACAAACACAAAACAGGCAATGTTTCCACACCATAAGCCAAGCTGCCCCATGGGGACTCATATCCAGTTGAGTGAGGTGATAAAAGCAGCGCCGCCCAAAAGGAAAATATATATTATATATCAATGACCAATGACGGAGTCGTCCCCCAACCCATTTCCTTTTACGCAGAATGTGACCGAGAATGGCAGAAATTGCTGCATCTGGCTGTTATTATTATCATAAGTTTGTTTGTTGCCAATTTCGTCATCCCCCCTACTTTTAGGGTGTACTTACAGTGCAGTTAAACATGTCATGAGCATGTCTGTAACTTGTATGTTACAAACTTGTTGCCAAACAAGTTAATCACTGTCAGTAGAGAACGAGGGTGCTTCCACGCAACACTAAAACATGTTGGCAAACTTATTGCATACATATAACAAACAGGTTGCGAAGAAGTTAACAATGAAGGTAAGTGGACAACGCATCTTTGGCAAATACTGCTTAGGACTACCAAGAAGCCGTCGACTTGTATTCAACATGGTTGTGATGTGTGTGCTATAAGTTGCTGACAAATGTTGATGGCATATTTTAAGAGTAGTGTGGACGGACGCACCCTCCCTCCCTCCCTCCCTGCTCTCTCTTTCCAGTGAATGGGGAATGACTGAGAAATGCATTCCCTCTCACTCTCCACAGCCATTAAGCCTCACCACATACCTGCAAGAACAAAAGAGCAGTGCTCTGGATTGATATTCAGTGACACACAATCCAATGTCCATCCATTCCTGCCAATCAATCAAACCTAATCTCTCTCTCTCTCTCTTTCTCTCTCTCACACACACACTACACACACACACACACACACTCTCTCCTCTCTCTCTCTCTCTCTCACACACACACACACCCGCACACACAATTGGATGCTATGATCGGTCTTATGAATGTTTAGTTGTCGAGGTGGGCACTGACTAAAAAACTGGGCACTTTCTTCTTCGCCACTCAGCTCCTAGGCAGCGAAAGAGGGAGTTGGAGGGAGCCGTTGCACACCCAGACAAGGGACCTACAAAATCAAGATGAAGGGTGATGATTTAAACATCACAGTTGCACTAAGAAGTAACAGTCAGAGATGCTGGACAGCAGGACTGAGTAAAGAAGTAGGAATGGAGGTCAAGTAAAAGGATTTTTAAAAAGCAGATGCAGCTAGGGGCCGATGGTACGCTACAACACCCTTTAGTAACGCCCACAGTGCAACCACGTGACGTGTACTGACGGCACTACGTAATTTCGAATCGAATTCTCAACCTACTGGCTTTCTTATCTCATTAAGAGCAACATCGCTTGAACATGACATCAAAGACATGTTGCAAAGGGGATCTTTCCCAATAGTGCTGTGTTACAAGCAAGGTAGTGTGGTTTTAACTATCTAATATATATATATATATACTATATATATATATATATATATATATATATATATATATATATGTGTGTGTGTGTGTGTGTGTGTGTGTGTGTGTGTGTGTGTGTGTGTGTATGTGTGTGTCGTGTATGTGTAAGACCTTGCTCATTGCATCGAACCAAGATGTACTTCATAAATCATTCCGTCAAAATGAATGATCCTGATCAAGCAGCTACAAAGAAACTCTCCAACATAAAAGAACACAAACGTAAATATACATAACAGCTTAAACACGATAAACGAAGCCACATCTGATCCGGATAATCATTACAGGGTCCTAACCGCGAAACTTAGGATATCCAAAGGATACAACAGCAGCAGCACCATTCCTGAAAGGCATCCTTAGCTCCCGTGAAGATCCAAAGGGCCCCCGAGAATCCTTGGAAATCCTTCTTGTCCCCTATGTCCAAGAAAAGCTCCTAGCCTCCTACGCTCAAGGAGAAGTTTTGACGTCAGACTCACACCTGTGACATTCCTGCCAGCAGGAGAAGAGAAGAAACGTCCTGAAGGGATTAGACCCTTTGGCAACAGGTGTCGATAATCTAGCTTGCCTTTTTCTTTTTGTAAGAATTCGGCAGACGCCGATAGCAAACAACCTGCCTCCTCTCCCTCTTTCTCTGCACCCTCCAAACCACCAACGTCAATGACCCTTTGGTGTGGAGGTTATGGCTGTTACACGTTTTCCAATTTTTACTGTACTTACGCTTGGTTTAGACGCATCGTCTTTTGTTTTGGATGGGAATTCTGAAAAGTCGATGGAAATGATAATGGAAAGCTAGATATATTGCCGTTAAGAAGCTTTAGTCTACGACAGGCAGACACCATTGTTTCTCATCTGCAGAGTCGGCTTTGAAGGTCCCATCCTCTGATACCTTAAACTTCTAAAATCCAGGAAGAATAAATCATTAAAAAATATTAAATTAAATAATAATATTAGATGAAGCAACAGGGCTAATAGGCCTATACAAAACCATGAATAAAACCACGGTTTGAACAACCCAGCTTAAAAAGAAATGGTTTTAAATTCAAGGCATATAACCCTTTGACAACGTTCTACGAATGAAAAATCCAAATATAGACAAAGAATTAACGCACGATTTAGAGATATTCAAAAGTAACTTCTTCCATAAACCATCACCCAGGCATTCCCTCTCTCTCTCCAACATCTTTAAAAGCTTTGCGCTGACTTTCCTCCTTCCAAAAAGCATTGTGGCTGTCATCATTATAAAGAACTAACAGGAAATTCTCTCACGGTATGGAGCCTAAGAAAGAGAGAGAGAGGAGAGAGAGAGAGAGAGAGAGAGAGAGAGAGAGAGAGAGAGAGAGAGAGAATTGGTTTCAAGTTTATTAATATTAATGATTTCAAATCCTTATTTAAACATAAGCGACCACACTAAACTTGGAAACGACGTTTCTTTTGATATACCCAAAATAACTATAATAATAATCAATAATAATAATAATAATAATAATAATACTAATAATAATAATAATAATAATAATAATAATAATAATAATAAAAGGGAAAAAAAATGGATTCCTTTTCCGAAATGACCCAAACACATACAATTTCAAAGCGTTTCAAATAAAACTCTCTCTCGCTTTCTCTCTCTCTCTCCCTCTTTCAAGCAGCAATCTAGTCCAGAAGATAAATGCACTAAAAGGGTAAAGTGTCACTCGGGAATGGGGCAGAAAAGAGTCAAATAGATTGGAAATAATTTTCAGTTAGCAGAAAGAGTCAAGGTTATAGGTTTTTACAGTGAATGAAAAGGGACTGCTCATTTTAACAGCCTTGGAAAATGGAATGAAATGGTATAGAAAAGAGGAGGAGGAGGAGGAAGAGGAAGAGGAAGAGGAAGAGGAGAGGAAGAGGAGGAGGAGGAGGAGGAGGAGGAGGAACCCATGCATTAGTGATGAAGAGGCCTCACGCTCCGCTTCAGGATGGAAAAGCAAAGAACCAAAGCGTCATGAGTAACTAAGGAGCTTCAGAGAAAGTTCAGGTTGACAGAAAAACAACCCTCTCAACCTCGTCTTCTGTCAGGGAGAAAAAAAATAAACCCAATAAACCTGTGGAGAGGTAAGTCTTTGTTTTTGTATTTTTAAAGGAATTCGAGAGCAGAGACCGAGACAGACTGAAGAGGAAGCGTAGATAAGAGACTGAAGGAAGTAACGGGGAAAATGAAGGATGTGAATAGAACGTTCTTACATTCGTGTGACTGATGGAATGTCTACATCATCTTCGTTTGGCTGATTTTTTTCAACTTTATTTCAATCTGTTGCCTGGAATATCGATTAATATAAAAACAAACAAGTTCAATGAAACTGCCTTGAAATATTCCTCCCAACAAATCTGAACTGAAAATTTATAGCTATGAAGATTTATGTCAATACCAGACGTGACACAACCCTCTCTCACCTTCAATCAAATGCTAACACAGAAAACACGCAAAATATGCGACGTATTTGTTTCTTCGGCGCAATCGAGTTTTCTGTACAGCTTATCATTAAGGCCACCGAAAAAATATCTATCTTCCGGTGGTCTCAGTATAATGCTGCATGAGCCGCGGCCAATGAAACTCTCAGCCGGTCTTGGTGGCCTGTGTTGTTGCGTCGCCAGTCGCATGGTTATGGATAACATTAACTTGAGAGAAAATAAAAGCTACTGAGGCTAAAGGGCTGCAATTTGTTATGATTGATGCCCTCCTGCCTCAGTAGTTTTGAAGATCGAGGGCAGAGAGAAAAAGTGTGAACGGACAGACAATTCTTTTCTTTTACATAAAACTAAAAATGAAGCGTTTGGGCAACAAATTTTGCTAAAAGAAAAAAAAGTAACGAGTAGTCTGGGAGTGCTGCTAGAGTAATACATGTCAAACTTCTAAGAGCATTCTCACATGTGAAATCGTGAAGAAGAAAAGAAGATGATGATGATGATGATAATATATACAAAAGGAGCAAAATACACAGAGAAAATGAAACATTTAGGCATCAAATTTGGTGAAGAAAATTCTGAGACTAATTCTAAAGTAATGCATGCCTAACTTGAAACGGAATTCCTTGCGCGTGAAATCATGAAGAAGAAGAAGAAGAAGAAGAAGAAGAAGTTAATTACAAAAGGGAACTGCAACAGCAGTAATTACAATTTAAGAGAAGACAGATGCTTTAGGACCTGACGATGGATTATATCAAAGATCAACTTCAGGTCCTCTCCTCCACCTCCTCCTCCTCCTCGTCTTTGGAGTCGTGAAGGATATACCGAGTGTGCATACTTTTATGACGACAACAATAACAACAACAACAAAAGTAAGAGCGACGAAGCCCTGTCAATGGAGAGTGGTGTGGTCGCAAGGTGTCAGGTGTGAGTGGAATGACCTGCCCCCATCCCTCAGCTGTTGATATTCAGGGGACACTGACAATGGAAACCACTCCAAAGTTTATCGTTTTCCGAATGTTTTTTAAGAAAGATTACTTAGGCCTATGGACCTATATACCGGCGAGAGAGAGAGAGAGAGAGAGAGAGAGCTATTTGTTTCCTGAGCCCAGTGGTACCTGACCTAATCTCTTTCGGACAAATCGTGACTTAATCCGATGAATTTCCAAAGATAGAAGCAAAAAAGATCACCAACTACTCTCACATATTCAGTAGTTGAATAAAACTGCTAAGCGAGCTTTGTTTCCGCAAGAACAGCTTCATGTCACATATAAACATAAAATATATACGCGAATGAACACGAACAAATCCGTGACCATCAGGCAAAAATGTATACAGTGGTCCCATGTTATCTGCAGGCATAATTTACGTGAGAAAATGAAAAAATCTAAAGCAAAGGAAGGTTCCACAGGTTCTAGAAATCGATGTGGTCTTAAGAACAGTAGTGAATGGAGAGGCTGCTGCTACTGGTAAGAATGTTTGACACATTTCCCCAAGAATTTATTTAAGAAAACAATTGAGAGACTGCCGTCCTAAGCAATGCTGTAATGGCGACGATGCAAGACGGTTCCAGGAGAATATGCCAAAACAAGAAAACTAAGAAGAACACAGATAACAGAGAAAAGAAATTCCAAACCCAACAATGAAATCACGGAAAAATGGACAGGAAAAATGCAAGTCTCGAAGGCTCACTAAAACCTGGTCTTATCTGGAAACATTTGTCCATCGGACACGCCAATCAAATGTCTCTCCCTGGAACACTCGTTCACAATTTTATTGCCTATCAGGGAATATTTTCGACAGAGAGAGAGAGAGAGAGAGAGAGAGGTGATAAATAAGAAGAATACCGATACACCTGAAATTCAGGGGAGAGAGAAAACAGGAATGAATTTGCCCCTCACTGGAAAAGAGTTAAGCAAAGGTTTATTTTCTCTTCCTCTGCAACAAGATTAGACTGACAGTTATACCTGAACATGAGGGATAACTTTGCTATTTTTCGTTTAATTTCTAGACGCGAACATTAGTTATTTTCTCCCCACAGTGGCGAGTACTCTAGGGCGTTCCATATCAACAGGGGAATTTCCCCCATCACCTGGTAAGTTTTCCCTACCACCTTGAGAATATTCCCCACCACATGCTTTGGAATTTTACCCATCTAAGGAATTTCCCCAACACAGTGAGAATTTTCCCCAACACCTAAGGCCTACTCCTTATCACCTGAGAAATTTTCATCAACCCCTGGGGAATCTGCCCCACAACCTAGTAGATAATTAGCCCTACCACAAAGGGAATTTAACACCCCGCTCAGGGGACATTCTCTCCACCAGGGGAATTAGGTGCCCATCCTAATGCACTCATGTGCAGCGTGATCCAGAAATCAGCTGTTGCCGTTGGAAGTATTCCCCGAAGACAGGGACAAAAGGCAACTTTGGGTCCCGAGTTTTGGGGAAATAATGAGACGCCCATCGAGCAAGACCTATGTTGGCCTAATGCAACATCCGTCAGCCAGAAACCTTAGTGACCTGGGTTGGTCAAAAGAAGATAACAAACAGGAAATAATATCATGAACTGATCCCATCTCTAAAATCTCACAACAATTGACAAAATGGCTGGAAGTGTGTTCCTGGAACATCTCAACTCTTTGTCATCATGACTCTGGGAGAAGGGGTGGGGGGAGGTGTTGGCAACACTGTTGTCATTTACCCCTGAACTGGCACCTGACCCTTTCATGTCGGACAAGAATAATTGTCCAAATTTAGTCTGAAAAGGGTTTCAGCTTTGCACCGAGTGTTTGGGGAACGAACAAATTGTGCCCAAATTGTATTTCGGAATTATTGTTGTTGCTGTTTCATTCGCTGTTCTAATATACATTTTCAATTTAATATCAGCGAACAAAGGTTGCGTTTCATCGCGCACCTTAATCGTGTTTTGTTTGGTTACGTGAGACACTTGACGATACGAACGCCCCATGCCATGCACCCCCCCCCCCCCCCCCCCTCTCTCTCTCTCTCTCTCTCTCTCTCTCTCTTGGCATGATGCTTCCAACTAGAAACTGGACTGAAAAAATTACCCTTACCTGCAAAATCAGTGGAGTGTAAACGTCTTGATTAATCTGTCAATATTAATTATAGATTCCAATACGATTTTACTGTCTTGTGTTTAAGTCTTTTATCAATTCATGAGTCTGCATAGCATATCAATATCTAATTTGTGGTGGTGTTCTTTCTTTTTCCTTCTTACTGAGGAGTTGTGAAAATGAAGTGAAAAGTCACAAGGATCAATGTATTTAAATACAAAATTGAAAAATTGACCAAGAAATTTGTTTTTTATATAATTATAAGTTCTTGATCTCTCTGAAAATTGGTATATGCAAATTTTAGGACCACAAAGAGAACAGTACATTAGTTGAGTTTGCCTCAAGTTTAAGATTCAACACGAGGTGATATTTTCGAATACTTACTATTCGCTTGCTATTACCTGTGTGTGTGTGTGTGTGTGAGAGAGAGAGAGAGAGAGAGAGAGAGAGAAGAGAGAAGGGCGGCGGGGGGTTGGTTTCGATGTAGATTACCGACCTATATATCCAGGATTCCCCCCAACAGAAATATTCAGAGAGAACCTAACTAACCTTTGCCCCTGCAAAATCTCCCTTCAGTTATTAACTGAAAATTACTTCGGGAATGAGAACAAGCAAGATGGCGCTGGGAGAGAAAGCTGAACATATTCGTGGGTACTCGACTTTAAAAATTTTTCTCTCTCTCTCTCAAATAAAAAATGACCTTCGAAAATCAAAAAAGCAAGATTAGCATGGTTTTCGAATTATACTTGAATAGTTGAAAGTGGAAATACTTGAACGAAACACCAGCAATATTCTCAGGGTCCAGATGCATTGATGTTATTTCATTATGAAGTTGAGAGATGATGTGGTTCATGGTCCTATATCATCATCCAAAAATAGAAACTCTCTCTCTCTCTCTCTTCTTCTCTCCTCTCTCTCTCTCTCCTACTCTCAATAACTTTATAGCCTATTCAATTTTAAAGAAACTGACTATACTTTAGATATACGGAATCGTGCAAAATGAATTGAAATTGGGCAATATTTAAGTAAATATATTTAAACATATATATATATATATATATATATATATATATATATATATATATATATATATATATATATATATATATATATATATATGTATGTATACACACACACACACACACACACACACACATATATATATATATATATATATATATATATATATATAATATATAATATATATATATATATATTATATGTGTGTGTGTGCGCGTGCGTGTGTAACTTCAAAAACTAATTGTATTAAAATTCACATTACCAAAACACGAGCGTCTAAAAAAGTAAGATATAAAAAAATAATCCAAGTTAAAGCTTAAATTCTAAAAAAAATGAAAGGAATTTTAGGAAAAAATAAAATGATAAAAAAAGCAATCTTACGATGAATCTGACTTGTTGAACATGAACTCCTTCAGCAATAAAGAACGAATCCAAGAAGAAGAAGAAGAAGAAGAAGAAGAGGTAAAAGTATGATGGGGGAGGGGAGGGGGAGGGGGAGGAGATTATTTTCAAACTGATAGAGGAAGTCGCGGTCTTACTAAGGGAGAGAAAGCAAGTGATTGAGGAAGAGGAAGGATTTCTCGGGTGGAGAGAGAAGAGGAAGAAGGAACGAACAGAGTGAGAGAGTTAAATATCAGAGAACTAAGGAGATTTTCCCTGCCACCAAAAATTCATTCTTGCATTATCTTTTTTCTGAGCCCCCACCGAAGATTGAAGTCGAAACCAACGAAGTTTCTGTTGAGACTAAGCGACCTTCCCTGGAACGGGAACTGGAATGCGTCCTTGGAATGTGTCCTCGAAATACCGCTTAGGCTGAAAGGGACTTTGCGGAGCTTAGGAATCAGTTGTATTAATTTAACATCTGTTCCCGTTGCCTGAAAGCAAAGGACAGTCTCGGCCATCTTGGATCGGTCTAGGGGTTTTGAAGGGTGTGTAAGATCTCTTTTGGGCAGTGGAAATGTGTTTATAAGAGCGTTTGGGGGCGATATGTTGAAAAACATTGATTATAAAGCAAAATTTAAAACTGCAAGAAGTATTAAGGATGATAATAAACATCCGAATAATGAGAAGCGTCTTTCCAACGGACGGTTATGATTAGCGGAATGGTTTAAATGTCGTCACCGACCACCAGGTGATATTAAAGCTCCACTTCCGTTTCTCTCTCTTGTTCCTCCTCCTCCTCCTCCTCCTCCTCCCACGACGCGTAAAACGAATCCCTGACGACGTCGGAATGAAACGGTTGACACAACGCCAATGGCAACATTATTGGAACGACTTGTCGCTCGATCATAACTGGATTTTCATGGCTGCTCGATATTCTGTTATCTGGGACAGGTGAGTCTTCTGAAAGGACTTGTACCGGATTTTCCCCACGATTTTGTATCGTTTTCGGGAACAGTTTTAAGAGATGCAGCAGCATTCTGTTCTTTATATAATCCCTCCTTGCCTGGGTTGGGGATTGAACGCTGGTTATTCTGTTATTAGGCTGAACTTGATCTCATTTAGGCTGATGCAGATATTGTATTATTATGTTTTGATTTTCTATTTTTAACATAATCTTCATTCGTCTTTCATTCTTTTGTTATTTTAAGGAAGAAGTAACAAGAGTTAAATTTAATAATATTTTGAATAATACAGTTATTAAGAATGTTTTAAAATATAAAAATGAAGAAAGTGTCGTTGCTTTGAACAGAACGGTTTCATTTGAAGATGAAATGATTTTGTGTCTAATCGGGGTTCGTAAAACAAATGTTTGTAAGAACATTCATGAATTTATATTCACTGTACCATCAAATTGCCCTTCTGAATAGGTAAAACCTAACCTAACGTAGGTCCATTTTTTATTTTTTTATTTACATGATCAACTAGTTCACCCACGTCTTTAACCATTGCCTGTAATAACTGCTGGATCGAGGCTCCATCACGCTCTGTCGCCTGGAACATGGGCCTGGAATGGAGGAACGGATTTGCTGGATTACGTTTGGAATTCCTTGGAAGAGCCTGTTGGTGCATTCGAGTGGGGAAAGGCCTTTCCTTCACTCCCATTAGGGGAAGACTGCAAGGCTGCTTTGTGAAGGCAAAGCTAATTTGGTAAAGCATTTTATGAAGGTACGCTTATTTGATACAGCAGTTTATGAAGGGAACAATAATTTGATAAAGTGGTTTATGAAGGCAAACCTAATTTGAAAAAATACTCAGTTATCAGAAGTAATGAGTGGTGTACAATATTTTGTTTTTACCTAAATCCACTCTTAGTAATGTCATACGAAACCTTTATAGTGTTCATTTCGTGGTACAGTTGCACTTGCAACAAACAGCAAACCTAATCGTGTTTGGTTTAAACTTGCTTTATTTATATTAAATTCAGCTTCTAACTCATTTTGGTCATGAAACCCATATTTAAACACTGGAATATTTGCTGAGAAATATCCAGAACTAACTGCTTTCATGCAGTTTTTACAGTTAATTTTTCCCAAACATTTTTGCATATTCAGAGATTCATTTTTGCACTTGTGACCGAGTGATTATTTGAATAGGCTGGTCATCATTGACATAAGTGATTCTCCTTGATCAAGTTATGGTTTTTACAATTTTTTTTTTTTTTTTCAATTTCCCTCATCACGGAAATAATAATGTGGTTCATATTAAAGGTTTAATGTTGAGCTCATTCTAAACTCCTGTTTAGCATTCGTGAGTTGCAAGATTCTGACTCAACATGGAACATTTCAGTTTTTGTTTTTTCTTGAGTCCAAATTTTAATTTTTATGCTGTGGTTGGCTTTTGTAGACATATTTTATACATAGTTTAGTTTCTCTCTCTCTCTCTCTCTCTCTCTCTCTCTCTCTCTCTCTCTCCTCTCTCTCTCTCTCTCTCTTGATGGTTTCAGTCTCATTTCTTAAAACGCCGGAAACAAATATTTCTGAAGCCTTGCCATTTTCCTGTTTACAGGTGTGAATTGATTTCAGCATTCATATTCACCTGTAGCCCCAGCTAATCTGTTAATACCTTAGATCATTTCTTTTCATTGATGAGTGAAAATAGGCGAAAGTATAGAGGTTGATTCCTAATAAGAAAAAAATATAGCATTTCATATCCGAACCCTGCAGCGATAGGAGATCGGAGTACAGATTAGTTTCTTTTGGGCATGGGGGATGGTTATAAGTTAGACTGTTCTTCTTTTAGAATGAGGGTGAAATTTGTGGGAACAGTGGGAACCCCGAGTTGCATAGAGTGGGAACTCTCTTTAAAAGGAAAGCTCTCTCTCTCTCTCTCTCTCTCTCTCTCTCTCTCTCCAATTAACCTCACCTTGAAACAGAATCGAATGTTCTCTTAGTTTGTTCTGGGTCAAGTTTTCCATCAATAACTAAAATATGCTTTTTATTTATTTACTTTGCCACTGTGTCTGTAGGAGATAATTTACTGTTATCTCTTTTATGTGTTCATTGATTGATAGCTATTTTACCATTGCTTTCAGTAGAATACTAAACATTTTTTTTGTGTAGTTTACTTAGCAGTAAAATATTAGAAGAGATAGGTTACAAATGTCTATTTATTTCAGTACTATATTCTTGTTATGGTCTGGCTCTCCCAAAGTGTAAGAAGATCTTGTCTTTTAATTCGCTGTGCTAATTAATGTTAAGATTTTAGAACAATCTCCACTTGCTCAACAACCCCAGTTCAAGTCCTGAGCTAAACCTGTAATAAATTCGTTTATATAACAATTTTATGAAGATTCTAGAACGTGTCGAAATTTAGGCTACGTATAATTCCAAACGTTTTGTATAGAGAAATTCTCCTCTCATCGTCTGCTTATCCTCTCTGTTCATCCTCCTGTTTCTCTACTAATTAACAAAGAGGGTAGACGCCAAGATTAGCCTTCCAAATATCGAATTCGTGTGTTAACTTGATTTGCATGAGAACCAGCCTCCCTTTCTCTCTTTAGCAATTGAAGATTTTTATTAACAAATATGAATATGTAATCTCATTTCCCTCATAGGGGAGTAGTGCCTTCAGTGCACCTGAGGCAATGCACCGTACGCATTGATTAAGGTTCTTTGTAGCGTGCCTTCGGCCCCAATCTGCAACCCCTTTCATTCCTTTTATTGTGCCTCCGTTCATATTCTCCTCTTCAGTCTTACTTTCCAGCCTCTCCTAACAATTGTTTCAGAGTGCAATCCTAAGGTTTTCCTCCTGTTACACCTATCTAACATTTTTACTTTCAAATTTCCCTTTCAGCACTGAATGACCTCATAGGTCCCAGCACTTGGCCTTGGGCCTAAATTTTGTATTTCATTATATACTTATTTAGTAATACTTTTTGTTATTTATAATCTTCTGTAGTTAGGAAGAACCATATCATTTATTTTAATCCATTGCAACTGGTTTTATTTCCTACGCTTGTTTCTCATCAGTGAAAGAGGCAGACTGCAACTGTCTTTATTTAAATCCCAAACCAAGTCCAAATTCCTTGAACCCCAAAAGCTGAAAGAAAGCAAAGTAACCAAACAAGCACACAGCTCCTTTCCTTCTCTCTTTCCCCATCGGGCAGATCCTCTAAAGAGTCGACCAATAGTAATATCTTGTGCTTGATGAAAGCAGGATCTCACTGGGAGCCCCGAATGACTCTTCATCGGGGCTGGGCAGTGTTTGGATATGTCCCCAGTTGGCTCGTCAGCTGATTTAAATACATTTGCATAAGAGATGAGAAGCTGCCACTGACTGATATGTGGTCGTTTGGATGAGATACGATATTTTTTCATAAATAACCGATACAGTTGGTTTACTCTCTCTCTCTCTCTCTCTCTCTCTCTCTCTCTCTCTCTCTCTCTCTCTCTCTCTCTTATAACTTGGTAGCTATTTAACAAGGATGTTTATTAGAGGGAGAGAGAGTGAGTTATATTAATTATTTTGTACTGAAATGGAAGTATACGTGTTTAGTAAAAGAAGCCTTATAGTTATATTTGAGGAAAATAGTGCTTTATCCCAATAAAGTTCATTAATGAATGAGATGTTGTTTCAAGGGGCAATGAGACACTTTTCATAACCTTTTAACTTTAATCAAACATTCCAATGTCTGCACCTTTCCCTCTTGTCTGGTATTGTTGATATTTTATTGATAGTTTTTAGATATTTGTATTCTGGACTAGAAGTCAATGTAGCCTTCCTTCCTTCACTTGCTACATTGGCCCTCAGGCCTCATTGTGACTCTCAGACCACTAAACCATTGAAGTCAATTTTGAAAGTGACACATTCCAGGATGTGACGAGTATGAAATGAAAGGTGTTTGATGATTCAAAAATTGATCATTATAAGTAATTTCTCAAGTGTTGGCGGCCTTAGTTCAGCAATACTTGCAAATG